>NW_027310181.1:125000-145000 GCF_047496795.1 Chiloscyllium punctatum | reverse complement strand
AGGTCCCGAGCCGCCTTTATTTTTAATTTTCTGTTACGAGTATCGTGTGCCCCAAACCTGCGTGATAAGCACCGCAGGGCGGCAGAGCCATCGCGCTTGGCCGGGTGGCAGAGGAGGACCAGACTATTCACAGATAGCGGCCCAACGACTCCCAGAGCCGGTGGTGCGGCACGCGAGGTCTGCTCTCATCACAAGTGGCTTTAGGGAGTGCTAAGGCAAGGTTCTGCGGCCTCCACCCTCATCGCAACACCCAGGGTTAGCCAACTCCTCATGTCGTCGAGAGACCTCCGCACAGGCCTCTGACTTAACTCTCAGAATGGACGGAAAGAGCCGTGTAAGCCTTTCAAAAGATTCGACCACGTGCCGAAAACTTTAGACTTCCGTGAGCTCTCCGGCTTGCACCGGGACCCCTTTCGCCTGCAGGTCCCGAGCCGCCTTTATTTTTAATTTGCTGTTACGAGTATCGTGTGCCCCAAACCTGCGTGATAAGCACCGCAGGGCGGCAGAGCCATCGCGATTGGCCGGGTGGCAGAGGAGGACCAGACTATTCACAGATAGCGGCCCAACGACTCCCAGAGCCGGTCGTGCGGCGCGCGAGGTCTGCTCTCTTCACAAGAGGCTTTATTAGGGAGTGCTAAGGCAAGGTTCTGTGCCCTCCACCCTCATCGCAACACCCATGGGAGCCTCCGGTCGTCAATAGACCGCCGCACCGGCCTCTGACTGACTCTCAGAATGGACGGAAAGAGCCGGGTAAGCCTTTCAAAAGATTCGACCACGTGCCGAAAACTTTAGACTTCCGTGAGCTCTCCGGCTTGCACCGAGACCCGAAGTCGACGTGCTAAGCACCACGGGACCCCTTTCGCCTGCAGGTCCCGAGCCGCCTTTATTTGCTGTTACGAGCATCGTGTGCCCCATACCTGCGTGACGAGCACCGCAGGGCGGCAGAGCCATCGCACTTGGCCGGGTGGCAGAGGAGGACCCGACTATTCACAGATAGCGGCCCAACGACTCCCAGAGCCGGTCGTGCGGCGCGCGAGGTCTGCTCTCTTCACAAGAGGCTTTATTAGGGAGTGCTAAGGCAAGGTTCTGTGCCCTCCACCCTCATCGCAACACCCATGGGAGCCTCCGGTCGTCAATAGACCGCCGCACCGGCCTCTGACTGACTCTCAGAATGGACGGAAAGAGCCGGGTAAGCCTTTCAAAAGATTCGACCACGTGCCGAAAACTTTAGACTTCCGTGAGCTCTCCGGCTTGCACCGAGACCCGAAGTCGACGTGCGAAGCACCACGGGACCCCTTTCGCCTGCAGGTCCCGAGCCGCCTTTATTTGCTGTTACGAGCATCGTGTGCCCCATACCTGCGTGACGAGCACCGCAGGGCGGCAGAGCCATCGCACTTGGCCGGGTGGCAGAGGAGGACCCGACTATTCACAGATAGCGGCCCAACGACTCCCAGAGCCGGTCGTGCGGCGCGCGAGGTCTGCTCTCTTCACAAGAGGCTTTATTAGGGAGTGCTAAGGCAAGGTTCTGTGCCCTCCACCCTCATCGCAACACCCATGGGAGCCTCCGGTCGTCAATAGACCGCCGCACCGGCCTCTGACTGACTCTCAGAATGGACGGAAAGAGCCGGGTAAGCCTTTCAAAAGATTCGACCACGTGCCGAAAACTTTAGACTTCCGTGAGCTCTCCGGCTTGCACCGAGACCCGAAGTCGACGTGCGAAGCACCACGGGACCCCTTTCGCCTGCAGGTCCCGAGCCGCCTTTATTTGCTGTTACGAGCATCGTGTGCCCCATACCTGCGTGACGAGCACCGCAGGGCGGCAGAGCCATCGCACTTGGCCGGGTGGCAGAGGAGGACCAGACTATTCACAGATAGCGGCCCAACGACTCCCAGAGCCGGTCGTGCGGCGCGCGAGGTCTGCTCTCTTCACAAGAGGCTTTATTAGGGAGTGCTAAGGCAAGGTTCTGTGCCCTCCACCCTCATCGCAACACCCATGGGAGCCTCCGGTCGTCAATAGACCGCCGCACCGGCCTCTGACTGACTCTCAGAATGGACGGAAAGAGCCGGGTAAGCCTTTCAAAAGATTCGACCACGTGCCGAAAACTTTAGACTTCCGTGAGCTCTCCGGCTTGCACCGAGACCCGAAGTCGACGTGCTAAGCACCACGGGACCCCTTTCGCCTGCAGGTCCCGAGCCGCCTTTATTTGCTGTTACGAGCATCGTGTGCCCCATACCTGCGTGACGAGCACCGCAGGGCGGCAGAGCCATCGCACTTGGCCGGGTGGCAGAGGAGGACCAGACTATTCACAGATAGCGGCCCAACGACTCCCAGAGCCGGTCGTGCGGCGCGCGAGGTCTGCTCTCATCACAAGAGGCTTTAGGGAGTGCTCAGGCAAGGGTCAGCCCGCAGCCTTCCTGGCAACACCCAGGGGAACCAGGCCACTCGCGTCTCTCGCCTTCATTTTCGACACGAGCGCCTGCGGAGGGCCACCACCCCCTCCGATTGTCAAGAGACCTCCGCACCGGCCTCTGACTTACTCTCAGAATGGACGGAAAGAGCCGGGTAAGCCTTTGAAAAGATTCGACCACGTGCCGAAAACTTTAGACTTCCGTGAGCTCTCCGGCTTGCACCGAGACCCGAAGTCGACGTGCTTAGCACCACGGGACCCCTTTCGCCTGCAGGTCCCGAGCCGCCTTTTATTTTTGTTACGAGTATCGTGTTCCCCAAACCTGGGTGACGAGCACCGCAGGGCGGCAGAGCCATCGCGCTTGTCCGGGTGGCAGAGGAGGACCAGACTATTCACAAATAGCGGCCCAACGACTCCCAGAGCCGGTCGTGCGGCAGGCGAGGTCTGCTCTCATCACAAGAGGCTTTAGGGAGTGCTCAGGCAACGGTCAGCCCGCAGCCTTCTTGGCAACACCCAAGGGAACCAGGCCACTCGCGTCTCTCGCCTTCATTTTGGACACGAGCGCCTGTGGAGGGACGGCCGGAGTCAACGTGGGGTTTGCCCGCCCTCCAATAGTGTCAAAAGACCGCCGCACAAGTCTCTGACTGACTCTTAGAACAGACAGAAAGAGTTTGTCAAATCTGTCAAAAAATTGACAAAGTGTCAAAAATTCGACTTCCAAGAGCTCTCCGGCATGCACTCATACCTGTCATTAAAGTGCTATGCCCGTGGAACCGTTTTTCGGATGCCTTTCAGAACGGTCCCGCGCCGCCATTTTGTTCTAAAAATCGTGTTCCCATATATCTCCGGGTACCCCGCCAACCTCACTGCGGAAAAACTACAAGTGGCACTGAATGGGTCTGAATTCCAAATTTGACTGCATCGGTCTGGAACTCGGTCCGGTCAAAACCGTTTGGATTTTTCTCGGTCCGGACTTCCGCGACAGACAAAGTTAAAGTTTTCGGGCTGCAGGCACAAAACGACAGCTGGCCATTTGCCGGGCTCAATTCACCCAATTCCTCCGGCACTTCGGAGCACATGTTCGGTGTAAGTTTGCGAATCTTTCCCGATGCTGCAGCATTTTCCTCCGCTGACACTTAGAATATTTTTCACACTTTGCTGAAAATTTTTCTAAGTGTTTTTTTCCAAGTTTTCCTGGTTACTGATTTCTTCTTTTTAAACATTTTTCTAAGTTTTTCTGGTTACTGATTTCTTCTTTTTAAACATTTTTCGCAGTTTGTCTGGTTACTGATTTCTTCTTTTTAAACATTTTTCGCCGTTTTTCTGGTTACTGATTTCTTCTTTTTAAACATTTTTCGCCGTTTTTCTGGTTACTGATTTCTTCTTTTTAAACATTTTTCTAAGTTTTTCTGGTTACTCATTTCTTCTTTTTAAACATTTTTCTAAGTTTTTCTGGTTACTGATTTCTTCTTTTTAAACATTTTTCTAAGTTTTCCTGGTTACTCATTTCTTCTTTTTAAACATTTTTCTAAGTTTTTCTGGTTACTCACTTCTTCTTTTTAAACATTTTTCTAAGTTTTTCTGGTTACTGATTTCTTCTTTTTAAACATTTTTCGCAGTTTTTCTGGTTACTGATTTCTTCTTTTTAAACATTTTTCTAAGTTTTTCTGGTTACTGATTTCTTCTTTTTAAACATTTTTCGCAGTTTGTCTGGTTACTGATTTCTTCTTTTTAAACATTTTTCGCAGTTTTTCTGGTTACTGATTTCTTCTTTTTAAACATTTTTCGCAGTTTTTCTGGTTACTGATTTCTTCTTTTTAAACATTTTTCTAAGTTTTCCTGGTTACTGATTTCTTCTTTTTAAACATTTTTCTAAGTTTTTCTGGTTACTCACTTCTTCTTTTGAAACATTTTTCTAAGTTTTTCTGGTTACTGATTTCTTCTTTTTAAACATTTTTCTAAGTTTTCCTGGTTACTGATTTCTTCTTTTTAAACATTTTTCGCAGTTTTTCTGGTTACTGATTTCTTCTTTTTAAACATTTTTCTAAGTTTTTCTGGTTACTCACTTCTTCTTTTTAAACATTTTTCTAAGTTTTCCTGGTTACTGATTTCTTCTTTTTAAACATTTTTCGCAGTTTGTCTGGTTACTGATTTCTTCTTTTTAAACATTTTTCGCAGTTTTTCTGGTTACTGATTTCTTCTTTTTAAACATTTTTCTAAGTTTTTCTGGTTACTCACTTCTTCTTTTATAACATTTTTCTAAGTTTTCCTGGTTACTGATTTCTTCTTTTTAAACATTTTTCTAAGTTTTCCTGGTTACTGATTTCTTCTTTTTAAACATTTTTCTAAGTTTTTCTGGTTACTCATTTCTTCTTTTTAAACATTTTTCGCAGTTTTTCTGGTTACTGATTTCTTCTTTTTAAACATTTTTCTAAGTTTTTCTGGTTACTCACTTCTTCTTTTTAAACATTTTCCTAAGTTTTCCTGGTTACTGATTTCTTCTTTTTAAACATTTTTCTAAGTTTTCCTGGTTACTCATTTCTTCTTTTTGATCATTTTTCTAAGTTTTCCTGGTTACTGATTTCTTCGTTTTGAACATTTTTCTAAGTTTTCCTGGTTACTCACTTCTTCTTTTCAAACATTTTTCTTCGTTTTTCTGTTTACTCATTTAGCACTTTCAGGCACTTTCCCATCATTTCCTCGTTCCCGATTTCACCCTTTAAAACGCTTTCGGGCATTTCCCTAAGTTTTGCGGTTCACTCGTTTGGGACTCACTGACACCTTCTCTAGCTTCCCTGCTCACTTTTTTCGTACTGTTGAGAAAATTCGAACCCTTTCCTTAACTATGCCGGTTACTGACTTCACCGCTTCAGACCCTTGTCCCCGTAATGAAAGATACCATTTCCCACCGTGGGAAATGCACGAAAATCGGACTGAACACGGGGGAGGCTCCCCCCTCGAAGGCGAGACCGTCGGCAGAACCGCCGGGTCAAACCCGGCTGAGCTACCCGGCTTACA
This sequence comes from Chiloscyllium punctatum, assembly GCF_047496795.1. Taxonomy (NCBI): domain Eukaryota; kingdom Metazoa; phylum Chordata; class Chondrichthyes; order Orectolobiformes; family Hemiscylliidae; genus Chiloscyllium; species Chiloscyllium punctatum. The sequence goes on along the minus strand of NW_027310181.1, from coordinate 139,574 downwards.
AGTCTCAAAGTCGGTATGAGCAGTCACGTCCACCCCCATTCCCTTTTGGACCACTTCCCACGGTTCCAAATGCATGAAAATCGGCCTGTACACGGGGGAGGCACCCGCCTCGAAGACGAGACCGTCGGCAGAACCGCCGGGTCAAACCCGGCTGAGCTACCCGGCTCGGAAGCGCCAAAGTCGGGTTGAGCAGTCACATTCACTCCCATCCCCTTTTGGGCAACTTCCCACGGTTGGAAATGCATGGAAATCGGACTGAACACGGGGGAGGCTCCCCCCTCGAAGGCGAGACCGTCGGCAGAACCGCCGGATCAAACCCGGCTGAGCTACCCGGCTTACAAGTCTCAAAGTCGGTATGAGCAGACACGTCCACCCCCATTCCCTTTTGGACCACTTCCCACGGTTCGAAATGCATGAAAATCGGCCTGTATACGGGGGTGGCACCCGCCTCGAAGACGAGACCGTCGGCAGAACCGCCGGGTCAAACCCGGCCGGGCTACCCGGGTTAGAAGCCCTAGAGTCGGGTTGAGCAGTCACAATCACTCCCATCCCCTTTTGAACCTGTTCCCACCGTTGGAAATGCACGAAAATCGGCCTGTACACGGGGGAGGCTCCCCCCTCGAAGGCGAGACCGTCGGCAGAACCGCCGGGTCAAACCCGGCTGAGCTACCCGGCTTACAAGTCTCGAAGTCGGGTTGAGCAGTCACATTCACTCCCATCGACTTTTGGGCAACTTCCCACCGTTGCAAATGCATGAAAATCGGCCTGTACACGGGGGAGGCACCCGCCTCGAAGTCGAGACCGTCGGCAGAACCGCCGGGTCCAACCCGGCTGAGCTACCCGGCTTACAAGTCTCAAAGCCGGGTTGGGCAGTCACGTTCACCCCCATTCCCTTTTGGATCACTTCCCACGGTTCGAAATGCACGAAAACCGGCCTGTACACGGGGGAGGGTCCGCCCTCGAAGGCGAGACCGTCGGCAGAACCGCCGGGTCAAACCTGGCTGAGCTACCCGGCTTACAAGTCTCAAAGTCGGGTTGAGCAGTCACGTTCACTCCCATCGACTTTTAGACCACTTCCCACGGTTCGAAATGCACGAACATCGGCCTGTACACGGGGGAGGCACCCGCCTCGAAGACGAGACCGTCGGCAGAACCGCCGGGTCAAACCCGGCCGAGCTACCCGGGTTAGAAGCCTCAGAGTCGGGTTGAGCAGTCACATTCACTCCCATCGACTTTTGGGCAACTTCCCACCGTTGCAAATGCACGAAAATCGGCCTGTACACGGGGGAGGCACCCGCCTCGAAGACGAGACCGTCGGCAGAACCGCCGGAACAAACCCGGCTGAGCTACCCGGCTTACAAGTCTCAAAGTCGGTATGAGCAGACACGTCCACCCCCATTCCCTTTTGGACCACTTCACACGGTTCGAAATGCATGAAAATCGGCCTGTATACGGGGGAGGCACCCGCCTCGAAGACGAGACCGTCGGCAGACCCGCCGGGTCAAACCCGGCTGAGCTACCCGGGTTAGAAGCCTCAGAGTCGGGTTGAGCAGTCGCATTCACCCCCATCCCCTTTTGAACCTGTTCCCACCGTTGGAAATGCACGAAAATCGGCCTGTACACGGGGGAGGCGCCCCTCTCGAAGGCGAGACCGACGGCAGAACCGCCGGGTCAAACCCGGCCGAGCTACCCGGGTTAGAAGCCTCAGAGTCGGGTTGAGCAGTCACATTCACTCCCATCCCCTTTTGAACCTGTTCCCACCGTTGGAAATGCACGAAAATCGGCCTGTACACGGGGGAGGCCCCCCCCCTCTCGAAGACGAGACCGTCGGCAGACCCGCCGGAACAAACCCGGCTGAGCTACCCGGCTTACAAGTCTCAAAGTCGGTATGAGCAGACACGTCCACCCCCATTCCCTTTTGGACCACTTCCCACGGTACGAAATGCATGAAAATCGGCCTGTACACGGGGGAGGCACCCGCCTCGAAGACGAGACCGTCGGCAGAACCGCCGGGTCAAACCCGGCCGGGCTACCCGGGTTAGAAGCCCTAGAGTCGGGTTGAGCAGTCACAATCACTCCCATCCCCTTTTGAACCTGTTCCCACCGTTGGAAATGCATGAAAATCGGCCTGTACACGGGGGAGGGAGCCGCCTCGAAGACGAGACCGTCGGCAGAACCGCCGGATCAAACCCGGCTGAGCTACCAGGCTCGGAAGCGCCAAAGTCGGTATGAGCAGTCACATTCACTCCCATCCCCTTTTGGGCCGCTTCCCACGGTTCGAAATGCACGAAAATCGGACTGAACACGGGGGAGGCTCCCCCCTCCAAAACGAGACCATCGGCAGAATCGACGGGTCAAACCCGGCCGAGCTACCCGGGTTAGAAGCCTCAGAGTCGGGTTGAGCAGTCACGTTCACTCCCATCCCCTTTTGGACCTCTTCCCACCGTTGGAAATGCACGAAAATCGGCCTGTACACGGGGGAGGGTCCGCCCTCGAAGGCGGGACCGTCGGCAGAACCGCCGGGTCAAACCCGGCTGAGCTACCCGGCTTACAAGTCTCAAAGCCGGGTTGAGCAGTCACGTCCACCCCCATTCCCTTTTGGACCACTTCCCACGGTTGGAAATGCACGAAAATCGGCCTGTACACGGGAGAGGCACCCGCCTCGAAGACGAGACCGTCGGCAGAACCGCCGGGTCAAACCCGGCTGAGCTACCCGGCTCGGAAGCGCCAAAGTCGGTATGAGCAGTCACGTTCACTCCCATCCCCTTTTGGACCGCTTCCCACGGTACGAAATGCATGAAAATCGGCCTGTACACGGGGGAGGCACCCGCCTCGAAGACGAGACCGTCGGCAGAACCGCCGGGTCAAACCCGGCTGAGCTACCCGGCTTACAAGTCTCAAAGTCGGGTTGAGCAGTCACATTCACTCCCATCGACTTTTGGGCAACTTCCCACGGTTCGAAATGCACAAAATTCGGCCTGAACACGGGGGACGCTCCCCCCTCGAAGGCGAGGCCGTCGGCAGAACCGCCGGGTCAAACCCGGCTGAGCTACCCGGCTTAAAAGTCTCAAAGTCGGTATGAGCAGTCACATTCACCCCCATTCCCTTTTGGACCACTTCCCACGGTTGGAAATGCATGAAAATCGGCCTGGACACGGGGGAGGCTCCCCCCTCGATGACGAGACCGTCGGCAGAACCGCCGGAACAAACCCGGCTGAGCTACCCGGCTTACAAGTCTCAAAGTCGGTATGAGCAGACACGTCCACCCCCATTCCCTTTTGGACCACTTCCCACCGTTGGAAATGCACGAAAATCGGCCTGTACACGGGGGAGGCACCGGCCTCGAAGACGAGACCGTCGGCAGAACCGCCGGATCAAACCCGGCCGAGCTACCCGGGTTAGAAGCCTCAGAGTCGGGTTGAGCAGTCACATTCACCCCCATCCCCTTTTGAACCTCTTCCCACCGTTGGAAATGCACGAAAATCGGCCTGTACACGGGGGAGGCCCCCCTCTCGAAGACGAGACCGTCGGCAGACCCGACGGATCAAACCCGGCCGAGCTACACGGCTTACAAGTCTCGATGTCGGTATGAGCAGTCACGTCCACCCCCATTCCCTTTTGGACCACTTCCCACGGTACGAAATGCATGAAAATCGGCCTGTACACGGGGGAGGGAGCCGCCTCGAAGACGAGACCGTCGGCAGAACCGCCGGATCAAACCCGGCTGAGCTACCAGGCTCGGAAGCGCCAAAGTCGGTATGAGCAGTCACATTCACTCCCATCCCCTTTTGGGCCGCTTCCCACGGTTCGAAATGCACGAAAATCGGACTGAACACGGGGGAGGCTCCCCCCTCCAAAACGAGACCATCGGCAGAATCGACGGGTCAAACCCGGCCGAGCTACCCGGGTTAGAAGCCTCAGAGTCGGGTTGAGCAGTCACGTTCACTCCCATCCCCTTTTGGACCTCTTCCCACCGTTGGAAATGCACGAAAATCGGCCTGTACACGGGGGAGGGTCCGCCCTCGAAGGCGGGACCGTCGGCAGAACCGCCGGGTCAAACCCGGCTGAGCTACCCGGCTTACAAGTCTCAAAGCCGGGTTGAGCAGTCACGTCCACCCCCATTCCCTTTTGGACCACTTCCCACGGTTGGAAATGCACGAAAATCGGCCTGTACACGGGAGAGGCACCCGCCTCGAAGACGAGACCGTCGGCAGAACCGCCGGGTCAAACCCGGCTGAGCTACCCGGCTCGGAAGCGCCAAAGTCGGTATGAGCAGTCACGTTCACTCCCATCCCCTTTTGGACCGCTTCCCACGGTACGAAATGCATGAAAATCGGCCTGTACACGGGGGAGGCACCCGCCTCGAAGACGAGACCGTCGGCAGAACCGCCGGGTCAAACCCGGCTGAGCTACCAGGCTCGGAAGCGCCAAAGTCGGTATGAGCAGTCACATTCACTCCCATCCCCTTTTGGGCCGCTTCCCACGGTTCGAAATGCACGAAAATCGGACTGAACACGGGGGAGGCTCCCCCCTCCAAAACGAGACCATCGGCAGAATCGACGGGTCAAACCCGGCCGAGCTACCCGGGTTAGAAGCCTCAGAGTCGGGTTGAGCAGTCACGTTCACTCCCATCCCCTTTTGGACCTCTTCCCACCGTTGGAAATGCACGAAAATCGGCCTGTACACGGGGGAGGGTCCGCCCTCGAAGGCGGGACCGTCGGCAGAACCGCCGGGTCAAACCCGGCTGAGCTACCCGGCTTACAAGTCTCAAAGCCGGGTTGAGCAGTCACGTCCACCCCCATTCCCTTTTGGACCACTTCCCACGGTTGGAAATGCACGAAAATCGGCCTGTACACGGGAGAGGCACCCGCCTCGAAGACGAGACCGTCGGCAGAACCGCCGGGTCAAACCCGGCTGAGCTACCCGGCTCGGAAGCGCCAAAGTCGGTATGAGCAGTCACGTTCACTCCCATCCCCTTTTGGACCGCTTCCCACGGTACGAAATGCATGAAAATCGGCCTGTACACGGGGGAGGCACCCGCCTCGAAGACGAGACCGTCGGCAGAACCGCCGGGTCAAACCCGGCTGAGCTACCCGGCTTACAAGTCTCAAAGTCGGGTTGAGCAGTCACATTCACTCCCATCGACTTTTGGGCAACTTCCCACGGTTCGAAATGCACAAAATTCGGCCTGAACACGGGGGACGCTCCCCCCTCGAAGGCGAGGCCGTCGGCAGAACCGCCGGGTCAAACCCGGCTGAGCTACCCGGCTTAAAAGTCTCAAAGTCGGTATGAGCAGTCACATTCACCCCCATTCCCTTTTGGACCACTTCCCACCGTTGGAAATGCACGAAAATCGGCCTGTACACGGGGGAGGCACCGGCCTCGAAGACGAGACCGTCGGCAGAACCGCCGGATCAAACCCGGCCGAGCTACCCGGGTTAGAAGCCTCAGAGTCGGGTTGAGCAGTCACATTCACCCCCATCCCCTTTTGAACCTCTTCCCACCGTTGGAAATGCACGAAAATCGGCCTGTACACGGGGGAGGCCCCCCTCTCGAAGACGAGACCGTCGGCAGACCCGCCGGATCAAACCCGGCCGAGCTACACGGCTTACAAGTCTCGATGTCGGTATGAGCAGTCACGTCCACCCCCATTCCCTTTTGGACCACTTCCCACGGTACGAAATGCATGAAAATCGGCCTGTACACGGGGGAGGGAGCCGCCTCGAAGACGAGACCGTCGGCAGAACCGCCGGATCAAACCCGGCTGAGCTACCAGGCTCGGAAGCGCCAAAGTCGGTATGAGCAGTCACATTCACTCCCATCCCCTTTTGGGCCGCTTCCCACGGTTCGAAATGCACGAAAATCGGACTGAACACGGGGGAGGCTCCCCCCTCCAAAACGAGACCATCGGCAGAATCGACGGGTCAAACCCGGCCGAGCTACCCGGGTTAGAAGCCTCAGAGTCGGGTTGAGCAGTCACGTTCACTCCCATCCCCTTTTGGACCTCTTCCCACCGTTGGAAATGCACGAAAATCGGCCTGTACACGGGGGAGGGTCCGCCCTCGAAGGCGGGACCGTCGGCAGAACCGCCGGGTCAAACCCGGCTGAGCTACCCGGCTTACAAGTCTCAAAGCCGGGTTGAGCAGTCACGTCCACCCCCATTCCCTTTTGGACCACTTCCCACGGTTGGAAATGCACGAAAATCGGCCTGTACACGGGAGAGGCACCCGCCTCGAAGACGAGACCGTCGGCAGAACCGCCGGGTCAAACCCGGCTGAGCTACCCGGCTCGGAAGCGCCAAAGTCGGTATGAGCAGTCACGTTCACTCCCATCCCCTTTTGGACCGCTTCCCACGGTACGAAATGCATGAAAATCGGCCTGTACACGGGGGAGGCACCCGCCTCGAAGACGAGACCGTCGGCAGAACCGCCGGGTCAAACCCGGCTGAGCTACCCGGCTTACAAGTCTCAAAGTCGGGTTGAGCAGTCACATTCACTCCCATCGACTTTTGGGCAACTTCCCACGGTTCGAAATGCACAAAATTCGGCCTGAACACGGGGGACGCTCCCCCCTCGAAGGCGAGGCCGTCGGCAGAACCGCCGGGTCAAACCCGGCTGAGCTACCCGGCTTAAAAGTCTCAAAGTCGGTATGAGCAGTCACATTCACCCCCATTCCCTTTTGGACCACTTCCCACGGTTGGAAATGCATGAAAATCGGCCTGGACACGGGGGAGGCTCCCCCCTCGATGACGAGACCGTCGGCAGAACCGCCGGAACAAACCCGGCTGAGCTACCCGGCTTACAAGTCTCAAAGTCGGTATGAGCAGACACGTCCACCCCCATTCCCTTTTGGACCACTTCCCACCGTTGGAAATGCACGAAAATCGGCCTGTACACGGGGGAGGCACCGGCCTCGAAGACGAGACCGTCGGCAGAACCGCCGGATCAAACCCGGCCGAGCTACCCGGGTTAGAAGCCTCAGAGTCGGGTTGAGCAGTCACATTCACCCCCATCCCCTTTTGAACCTCTTCCCACCGTTGGAAATGCACGAAAATCGGCCTGTACACGGGGGAGGCCCCCCTCTCGAAGACGAGACCGTCGGCAGACCCGACGGATCAAACCCGGCCGAGCTACACGGCTTACAAGTCTCGATGTCGGTATGAGCAGTCACGTCCACCCCCATTCCCTTTTGGACCACTTCCCACGGTACGAAATGCATGAAAATCGGCCTGTACACGGGGGAGGGAGCCGCCTCGAAGACGAGACCGTCGGCAGAACCGCCGGATCAAACCCGGCTGAGCTACCAGGCTCGGAAGCGCCAAAGTCGGTATGAGCAGTCACATTCACTCCCATCCCCTTTTGGGCCGCTTCCCACGGTTCGAAATGCACGAAAATCGGACTGAACACGGGGGAGGCTCCCCCCTCCAAAACGAGACCATCGGCAGAATCGACGGGTCAAACCCGGCCGAGCTACCCGGGTTAGAAGCCTCAGAGTCGGGTTGAGCAGTCACGTTCACTCCCATCCCCTTTTGGACCTCTTCCCACCGTTGGAAATGCACGAAAATCGGCCTGTACACGGGGGAGGGTCCGCCCTCGAAGGCGGGACCGTCGGCAGAACCGCCGGGTCAAACCCGGCTGAGCTACCCGGCTTACAAGTCTCAAAGCCGGGTTGAGCAGTCACGTCCACCCCCATTCCCTTTTGGACCACTTCCCACGGTTGGAAATGCACGAAAATCGGCCTGTACACGGGAGAGGCACCCGCCTCGAAGACGAGACCGTCGGCAGAACCGCCGGGTCAAACCCGGCTGAGCTACCCGGCTCGGAAGCGCCAAAGTCGGTATGAGCAGTCACGTTCACTCCCATCCCCTTTTGGACCGCTTCCCACGGTACGAAATGCATGAAAATCGGCCTGTACACGGGGGAGGCACCCGCCTCGAAGACGAGACCGTCGGCAGAACCGCCGGATCAAACCCGGCCGAGCTACCCGGGTTAGAAGCCTCAGAGTCGGGTTGAGCAGTCACATTCACTCCCATCCCCTTTTGAACCTCTTCCCACCGTTGGAAATGCACGAAAATCGGCCTGTACACGGGGGAGGCTCCCCCCTCGAAGGCGAGACCGTCGGCAGAACCGCCGGGTCAAACCCGGCTGAGCTACCCGGCTTAAAAGTCTCAAAGTCGGGTTGAGCAGTCACATTCACTCCCATCGACTTTTGGGCAACTTCCCACCGTTGCAAATGCATGAAAATCGGCCTGTACACGGGGGAGGCTCCGCCCTCGAAGGCGAGACCGACGGCAGAACCGCCGGGTCAAACCCGGCCGGGCTACCCGGGTTAGAAGCCTCAGAGTCGGGTTGAGCAGTCGCATTCACCCCCATCCCCTTTTGAACCTCTTCCCACCGTTGGAAATGCACGAAAATCGGCCTGTACACGGGGGAGGCACCGGCCTCGAAGACGAGACCGTCGGCAGAACCGCCGGATCAAACCCGGCCGAGCTACCCGGGTTAGAAGCCTCAGAGTCGGGTTGAGCAGTCACATTCACTCCCATCCCCTTTTGAACCTCTTCCCACCGTTGGAAATGCACGGAAATCGGCCTGTACACGGGGGAGGCTCCCCCCTCGAAGGCGAGACCGTCGGCAGAACCGCCGGGTCAAACCCGGCTGAGCTACCCGGCTTACAAGTCTCGAAGTCGGGTTGAGCAGTCACATTCACTCCCATCCCCTTTTGGGCAACTTCCCACCGTTGCAAATGCATGAAAATCGGCCTGTACACGGGGGAGGGAGCCGCCTCGAAGACGAGACCGTCCGCAGAACCGCCGGATCAAACCCGGCTGAGCTACCAGGCTCGGAAGCGCCAAAGTCGGTATGAGCAGTCACATTCACTCCCATCCCCTTTTGGGCCACTTCCCACGGTTCGAAATGCACGAAAATCGGACTGAACACGGGGGAGGCTCCCCCCTCCAAAACGAGACCATCGGCAGAATCGACGGGTCAAACCCGGCCGAGCTACCCGGGTTAGAAGCCTCAGAGTCGGGTTGAGCAGTCACGTTCACTCCCATCCCCTTTTGGACCTCTTCCCACCGTTGGAAATGCACGAAAATCGGCCTGTACACGGGGGAGGGTCCGCCCTCGAAGGCGGGACCGTCGGCAGAACCGCCGGGTCAAACCCGGCTGAGCTACCCGGCTTACAAGTCTCAAAGCCGGGTTGAGCAGTCACGTCCACCCCCATTCCCTTTTGGACCACTTCCCACGGTTGGAAATGCACGAAAATCGGCCTGGACACGGGGGAGGCTCCCCCCTCGATGACGAGACCGTCGGCAGAACCGCCGGGTCAAACCCGGCCGAGCTATCCGGGTTAGAAGCCTCAAAGTCGGGTTGAGCAGTCACGTCCACCCCCATCCCCTTTTGGACCACTTCCCACGGTTCGAAATGCACGAAAATCGGCCTGTACACGGGGGAGGCACCCGCCTCGAAGACGAGACCGTCGGCAGACCCGCCGGATCAAACCCGGCCGAGCTACACGGCTTACAAGTCTCAATGTCGGTATGAGCAGTCACGTCCACCCCTATTCCATTTTGGACCACTTCCCACGGTACGAAATGCATGAAAATCGGCCTGTACACGGGGGAGGCACCCGCCTCGAAGACGAAACCGTCGGCAGAACCGCCGGGTCAAACCCGGCTGAGCTACCCGGCTCGGAAGCGCCAAAGTCGGGTTGAGCAGTCACATTCACTCCCATCGACTTTTGGGCAACTTCCCACGGTTCGAAATGCACAAAATTCGGCCTGAACACGGGGGACGCTCCCCCCTCGAAGGCGAGACCGTCGGCAGAACCGCCGGGTCAAACCCGGCTGAGCTACCCGGGTCGGAAGCGCCAAGGTCGGTATGAGCAGTCACATTCACTCCCATCCCCTTTTGGACCGCTTCCCACGGTTTGAAATGCACGAAAATCGGCCTGTACACGGGGGAGGCTCCGCCCTCGAAGGCGAGACCGACGGCAGAACCGCCGGGTCAAACCCGGCCGGGCTACCCGGGTTAGAAGCCTCAGAGTCGGGTTGAGCAGTCACATTCACCCCCATCCCCTTTTGAACCTCTTCCCACCGTTGGAAATGCACGAAAATCGGCCTGTACACGGGGGAGGCGCCCCTCTCGAAGGCGAGACCGACGGCAGAACCGCCGGGTCAAACCCGGCCGAGCTACCCGGGTTAGAAGCCTCAGAGTCGGGTTGAGCAGTCACATTCACCCCCATCCCCTTTTGAACCTCTTCCCACCGTTGGAAATGCACGAAAATCGGCCTGTACACGGGGGAGGCCCCCCTCTCGAAGACGAGACCGTCGGCAGACCCGCCGGATCAAACCCGGCCGAGCTACACGGCTTACAAGTCTCGATGTCGGTATGAGCAGTCACGTCCACCCCCATTCCCTTTTGGACCACTTCCCACGGTACGAAATGCATGAAAATCGGCCTGTACACGGGGGAGGCACCCGCCTCGAAGACGAGACCGTCGGCAGAACCGCCGGGTCAAACCCGGCTGAGCTACCCGGCTCGGAAGCGCCAAAGTCGGGTTGAGCAGTCACATTCACCCCCATCCCCTTTTGGGCCACTTCCCACGGTTCGAAATGCATGAAAATCGGCCTGTACACGGGGGACGCTCCCCCCTCGAAGGCGAGGCAGTCGGCAGAACCGCCGGGTCAAACCCGGCTGAGCTACCCGGGTTAGATGCCTCAAAGTCGGGTTGAGCAGTCACATTCACCCCCATCCCCTTTCGGCCCCCTTCCCACGGTTGGAAATGCATGAAAATCGGCCTGTACACGGTGGGCGCTCCCCCCTCGAAGGTGAGACCTTCGGCAGAACCGCCGGGTCAAATCCTGCCGAGCTACCCGCGTTAGAGGTCTCAATGTCGGCTTCAGCAGTCACATTCAATCCCATTCCCGTTTGGACCTCTTCCCGCCGATGGAAATGCACAAAATTCGGCCTGAACACGCGGGGCGCTCCCCCCTCGAAGGCGAGACCGTCGCCAGAACCGCCGGGTCAAATCCGGCTGAGCTACCCGCGTTACAGGTCTCAAAGTCGGGTTGAGCAGTCACGTTCACCCCCATCCCCTTTCGGACCCCTTCCCACGGTTGGAAATGCATGAAAATCGGCCTGTACACGGTGGGCGCTCCCCCCTCGAAGGTGAGACCTTCGGCAGAACCGCCGGGTCAAATCCGGCCGAGCTACCCGCGTTAGAGGTCTCAATGTCGGCTTCAGCAGTCACATTCAATCCCATTCCCGTTTGGACCTCTTCCCGCCGATGGAAATGCACAAAATTCGGCCTGAACACGCGGGACGCTCCCCCCTCGAAGGTGAGACCTTCGGCAGAACCGCCGGGTCAAATCCGGCCGAGCTACCCGCGTTAGAGGTCTCAATGTCGGCTTCAGCAGTCACATTCAATCCCATTCCCGTTTGGACCTCTTCCCGCCGATGGAAATGCACAAAATTCGGCCTGAACACGCGGGACGCTCCCCCCTCGAAGGCGAGACCGTCGCCAGAACCGCCGGGTCAAATCCGGCTGAGCTACCCGCGTTACAGGTCTCAAAGTCGGGTTGAGCAGTCACGTTCACCCCCATCCCCTTTCGGACCCCTTCCCACGGTTGGAAATGCATGAAAATCGGCCTGTACACGGTGGGCGCTCCCCCCTCGAAGGTGAGACCTTCGGCAGAACCGCCGGGTCAAATCCGGCCGAGCTACCCGCGTTAGAGGTCTCAATGTCGGCTTCAGCAGTCACATTCAATCCCATTCCCGTTTGGACCTCTTCCCGCCGATGGAAATGCACAAAATTCGGCCTGAACACGCGGGACGCTCCCCCCTCGAAGGTGAGACCTTCGGCAGAACCGCCGGGTCAAATCCGGCCGAGCTACCCGCGTTAGAGGTCTCAATGTCGGCTTCAGCAGTCACATTCAGTCCCATTCCCGTTTGGACCTCTTCCCGCCGATGGAAATGCACAAAATTCGGCCTGAACACGCGGGACGCTCCCCCCTCGAAGGCGAGACCGTCGCCAGAACCGCCGGGTCAAATCCGGCCGAGCTACCCGCGTTAGAGGTCTCAATGTCGGCTTCAGCAGTCACATTCAATCCCATTCCCTTTTGGAACACTTCCCGCCGTTAACAATGCACGATATTCGGCCTGAACACGCGGGACGCTCCCCCCTCGAAGGTGAGACCTTCGGCAGAACCGCCGGGTCAAATCCGGCCGAGCTACCCGCGTTAGAGGTCTCAATGTCGGCTTCAGCAGTCACATTCAATCCCATTCCCGTTTGGACCTCTTCCCGCCGATGGAAATGCACAAAATTCGGCCTGAACACGCGGGGCGCTCCCCCCTCGAAGGCGAGACCGTCGCCAGAACCGCCGGGTCAAATCCGGCTGAGCTACCCGCGTTACAGGTCTCAAAGTCGGCTTCAGCAGTCACATTCAATCCCATTCCCTTTTGGAACACTTCCCGCCGTTAACAATGCACGATATTCGGACTGAACACGGGGGCCGGTCCGCCCTCGAAGTCAACACCGTCCGCAGAACCGCCGGGGCAAATCCGGCTGAGCTACCCCGCCCCCGAACACTCAAAGTCCCTCTGAAGCCTTGCATTCGCCTCCTTGGAAAATTGACGTCAAACATTACCAAAATCGGGGGCACGAGCACTAAAGCTAAGTCTCACCCTTTCCCTATCCCTAACCAGGAACCGAACGCCCACCCTCAGCCTCACACCAACGCCGGTGCCACTCCAGACAGACACACCCTTCAAAACCACACCCATCCGGCCATGCAACTCAAAAAGGGTCCAAATTCAGAAACACCCCCTTCAAAAGGCACTCCATCCTCGGCCACACCACCGGGACATGCTCCCCTCGGCGATAATTAAGCCCCCACCACTATTTGAAGCCAACTGCAGCCGCAACTCGAACGGAGAAATCAGTAACCAATTCAAAAATGCGCTTGGTTACTGATTTCTACTGAGCCGAAAAAATTCTAAGTGTCGGTGGTTACTGATTTGTACCGACCCGAAAATATTCTAAGTGTCAGTGGTTACTGATTTATACCAAGTCGAAAATATTCTAAGTGTCAGTGGTTACTGATTTATACCGACTCGAAAAAATTCTAAGTGTCGGTGGTTACTGATTTATACCAACTCGAAAAAATTCTAAGTGTCGGTGGTTACTGATTTATACCAACTCGAAAAAATTCTAAGTGTCAGTGGTTACTGATTTATACCAAGTCGAAAATATTCTAAGTGTCGGTGGTTACTGATTTATACCAACTCGAAAATATTCTAAGTGTCAGTGGTTACTGATTTATACCAACCCGAAAATATTCTAAGTGTCAGTGGTTACTGATTTATACCAACTCGAAAAAATTCTAAGTGTCAGTGGTTACTGATTTATACCAACCCGAAAAAATTCTAAGTGTCGGTGGTTACTGATTTATACCAACTCGAAAAAATTCTAAGTGTCGGTGGTTACTGATTTATACCAAGTCGAAAAAATTCTAAGTGTCAGTGGTTACTGATTTATACCGACTCGAAAATATTCTAAGTGTCGGTGGTTACTGATTTATACCAAGTCGAAAATATTCTAAGTGTCAGTGGTTACTGATTTATACCAACCCGAAAATATTCTAAGTGTCAGTGGTTACTGATTTATACCAACTCGAAAAAATTCTAAGTGTCAGTGGTTACTGATTTATACCAACCCGAAAAAATTCTAAGTGTCGGTGGTTACTGATTTATACCAACTCGAAAAAATTCTAAGTGTCGGTGGTTACTGATTTATACCAAGTCGAAAAAATTCTAAGTGTCAGTGGTTACTGATTTATACCGACTCGAAAATATTCTAAGTGTCGGTGGTTACTGATTTATACCAAGTCGAAAATATTCTAAGTGTCAGTGGTTACTGATTTATACCAAGTCGAAAATATTCTAAGTGTCAGTGGTTACTGATTTATACCGACTCGAAAATATTCTAAGTGTCGGTGGTTACTGATTTATACCAAGTCGAAAATATTCTAAGTGTCGGTGGTTACTGATTTATACCAACTCGAAAAAATTCTAAGTGTCGGTGGTTACTGATTTATACCAACCCGAAAAAATTCTAAGTGTCAGTGGTTACTGATTTATACCAAGTCGAAAATATTCTAAGTGTCGGTGGTTACTGATTTATACCAACTCGAAAATATTCTAAGTGTCAGTGGTTACTGATTTATACCAACTCGAAAATATTCTAAGTGTCAGTGGTTACTGATTTATACCGACCCGAAAAAATTCTAAGTGTCGGTGGTTACTGATTTATACCAACCCGAAAATATTCTAAGTGTCGGTGGTTACTGATTTATACCAACCCGAAAATATTCTAAGTGTCGGTGGTTACTGATTTATACCAACTCGAAAAAATTCTAAGTGTCAGTGGTTACTGATTTATACCAACTCGAAAATATTCTAAGTGTCGGTGGTTACTGATTTATACCAACTCGAAAAAATTCTAAGTGTCGGTGGTTACTGATTTATACCAACCCGAAAATATTCTAAGTGTCGGTGGTTACTGATTTATACCAAC
>NW_027310181.1:117500-120000 GCF_047496795.1 Chiloscyllium punctatum | reverse complement strand
GTCGACGAGTGGCCGCCCCTGCCGCCTCCAGCGCCGCCGCGTCCACGCGCGGGGACGTGCTCGGCGCAATTCCACGGGACCGGAGACCCTCCCCCGTCCACGGCGGGAGGCGAAACTCGGAAGTGCCGGCTGCTTACTCGAGCGGAAGGGTCAGCCTGATTCCTGCCTTGCCGGAGGCCCGGTCGCGGGGGTGACGACCCGCCGCCCGGGACGTGCGAGGCACCAGCAGACAGAGACTGCCCGACGGTCAGAGAGAGGGAGAGAGGAGTGCCGAGGCTCAAGTGGCGACCGGTCGCGCAGGCACGCCACGCACATCGATCGCCAGCCGCGGAACGGCACGGCCTTCAGTGGGGCCGGCGGGCGACGCCGCTCCTGAACCCAGCGGCCCCGAGCCGGACGAGTTGAGGAAGGCACGCCGACGGTGACAGGGTACGGAAGACACAGCGGTGGCCTTCTGGCGACTTGGCCCCCGACAGCCCGACGTTCCGCCGTCCTCCCGATGGCCAGGAGGACCGTGCGGGGGTCGGCCGACGGCGTGGTAGGTGTGCCTGCACGGTGACGGAGCACACACCACGCCCGCCAACCCCTCCGTACCTCCCGAGACCGGTGGCAGGACGGAGCGGAAAACGTGCGGACTGAACGGGAGAGCCAAGAGCCAGCGATCCACGCGCGTGCGACCGTCCAAGTCACAGCGTTCGACGAAAACCTCCTCCCTCGGCCAGGCACTCGGCGCCAGCAGGGGAGACAGGATCAGACGCCCCGCCGGCCACTTAAGGCCGAGGACGAACCACGAGACGGGCGGCTGCAGCAGCGGGCGGCCTGCAGCTCCCAGCACTCTCAATCGATCAACCATCGAGTCGGGTCAGCGTGTCAAACCGGCGAGCTCCACGGTCAGGCCGGCGGCGCACCAGCACCGGACCTCCGCGGCTCCCTTCACTCTTTCCACTGCCAGCCAACCGAGAGACGGACCCAATGCGGACGTGCAGAGCTTAGGCAGACCCCCCACTGGAGGCTCAACACTTCGTGGCAGCTCCGTGTCCCAGAGACCAGGAGGGTTGGCACACACACACAGTGTGAACCACCGACAGCCATTCTGGGACCGGTGACAGCCGTGCTGGCCCCACTGCCACGACACAGACGGACGCCAGGCCGCGCTCCCCGGCGGGGGGATGGCGTCGAGCCTGACGAACGGAATGTGCAGGGTGGGGGGGAAAGGCCAAGCGCTCCGACGCCGGAGGGCTCCGGAGTCTGAACTTAGGGGGACAAAGAGGACGGGTCCTCTGCGACACCCCAGCCGCGCTCTCGCCAGCCAAGGCGAGTGCGATTGATTGCCAAACGACCCTCAGACAGGCGTGGCCCCGGGAAGAACCCGGGGCCGCAAAGTGCGTTCAAAGTGTCGATGATCAATGTGTCCTGCAATTCACATTAATTCTCGCAGCTAGCTGCGTTCGTCATCGACGCACGAGCCGAGTGATCCACCGTCAAGAGTTGTCTGAGTTTGTTTTAGGTCTCTCCCTCGCCAGAGGAAAGCGACCCGGACCGCACATACGCTCCCCACCTTGAGCTACAGCCACCTGCACGCCGGCGTGCGGGCGGAGCAGGGTGGCGTGAAGCGATGGGGAGCACCATCCTGGTGCGGCCCGCAGAAACATACGTCTATTGGGGGGAGGAGGACAGGGCGCCCAAGAGGCGATGCGTGCCCCAACGCACCGCAGCGACGGAGGCAGGATCACCGCCACCATGTCGCCCGCCTAGTATCACGAGGCGTGCAGCAGCTTTGCCCTAGGAAAAGCAGAGGCGGGAACGGGCACCGGCCATCGGTTCGGCAGCGTCACTGACGCGTGCACGTGGCGGCGTGTCGGCGAGCGGACTTCCTGCGAGGAGGCGGGGGCGGCACTCGCCCGAGCAGACGCCCGCCCGGCCCAGCCACCGCCGAGGTGGACTGGGAGTCGCGGCAACGGCTCGTCATACTCGTTCCCACACTCACAGCGCAGCTTGCCCGCAAGCCACCGACCACCGATCGACGCCAGGCGCCCCGACCGAGAGCGGGATCGCTCGTTCGCCCTGCTGGCAGTTCGCTGGGGATCACTACTGCACGGAGCTCGGAGACCGACGGGCGGCAACTCGAGAGTCTTTAAACCACCACCCCCATCCCGCAAGTGCAAAGAGGCTGTATACGCACAGACGGGTGAGGGGAATAGGTACCCCGTCGGGTTTGAAGGGAGCGTGACTAGATAGCAACGATGTAAACCCAGCCGATTTGGGAGCGAAAGACCGGCGCCTGCATCACCGGCTTCGTTTCCCGTGGCTGGAGAGTACACCGAAACCCTCCGTCTGTCGCGAGCTCCCGACGACGCGGTGCCGCCAAGCAGCAGGGCCGGACCTGGTGTGGCTCCCCTCGTCGATCACAGACCGGTCGGCACTACTGACGAGACGGTGGAACGGGCTTCGCCCCTTGTGACGAAGGGTGATGCGAACCCGCCCGCCCGCGTGCGTTCGG
>NW_027310181.1:92500-112500 GCF_047496795.1 Chiloscyllium punctatum | reverse complement strand
TGTTCACAAAAACCTGCGTGACGGGCACCGCAGGGCGGCAGAGCCATCGCGATTGGCCGGGTGGCAGAGGAGGACCAGACTATTCACAGATAGCGGCCCAACGACTCCCAGAGCCGGTCGTGCGGCGCGCGAGGTCTGCTCTCTTCACAAGAGGCTTTATTAGGGAGTGCTAAGGCAAGGTTCTGTGCCCTCCACCCTCATCGCAACACCCAGGGGAGCCTCCGGTCGTCAATAGACCTCCGCACCGGCCTCTGACTGACTCTCAGATTAGACGGAAAGAGCTCTGTAAGCCTGTCAAAAGCTTCGACCACGTGCCGAAAACTTTAGACTTCCGTGAGCTCTCCGTGTTCACAAAAACCTGCGTGACGGGCACCGCAGGGCGGCAGAGCCATCGCACTTAGCCGGGTGGCAGAGGAGGACCAGTCTATTCACAGATAGCGGCCCAACGACTCCCAGAGCCGGTGGTGCGGCGCGCGAGGTCTGCTCTCATCACAAGAGGCTTTAGGGAGTGCGAAGGCAACGGTCAGCCCGCAGCCTTTCTGGCAACACCCTGGGGAACTAGGCCACTCGTGTCTCGCCTTCATTTTAGACACGAGCGCCTGCGGAGGGACGCCACCCCCTCCGATTGTCAAGAGACCTCCGCACCGGCCTCTGACTTATTCTCAGAATGGACGGAAAGAGCAGGGTAAGCCTTTCAAAAGATTCGACCACGTGCCGAAAACTTTAGACTTCCGTGAGCTCTCCGGCTTGCAACGAGACCCGAAGTCGACGTGCTAAGCACCACGGGACCCCTTTCGCCTGCAGGTCCCGAGCCGCCTTTTTTTTTCAATTTGTTATTACAAGTATCGCGTTCCCCAAACCTGCGTGACGAGCACCGCAGGGCGGCAGAGCCATCGCGCTTGGCCGGGTGGCAGAGGAGGACCAGACTATTCACAGATAGCGGCCCAACGACTCCCAGAGCCGGTGGTGCGGCACGCGAGGTCTGCTCTCATCACAAGTGGCTTTAGGGAGTGCTAAGGCAAGGTTCTGCAGCCTCCACCCTCATCGCAACACCCAGGGTTAGCCAACCCCTCATGTCGTCGAGAGACCTCCGCACAGGCCTCTGACTTAACTCTCAGAATGGACGGAAAGAGCCGGGTAAGCCTTTCAAAAGATTCGACCACGTGCCGAAAACTTTAGACTTCCCTGAGCTCTCCGGCTTGCACCGGGACCCCTTTCGCCTGCAGGTCCCGAGCCGCCTTTATTTTTAATTTTCTGTTACGAGTATCGTGTGCCCCAAACCTGCGTGATAAGCACCGCAGGGCGGCAGAGCCATCGCGCTTGGCCGGGTGGCAGAGGAGGACCAGACTATTCACAGATAGCGGCCCAACGACTCCCAGAGCCGGTGGTGCGGCACGCGAGGTCTGCTCTCATCACAAGTGGCTTTAGGGAGTGCTAAGGCAAGGTTCTGCGGCCTCCACCCTCATCGCAACACCCAGGGTTAGCCAACTCCTCATGTCGTCGAGAGACCTCCGCACAGGCCTCTGACTTAACTCTCAGAATGGACGGAAAGAGCCGTGTAAGCCTTTCAAAAGATTCGACCACGTGCCGAAAACTTTAGACTTCCGTGAGCTCTCCGGCTTGCACCGGGACCCCTTTCGCCTGCAGGTCCCGAGCCGCCTTTATTTTTAATTTGCTGTTACGAGTATCGTGTGCCCCAAACCTGCGTGATAAGCACCGCAGGGCGGCAGAGCCATCGCGATTGGCCGGGTGGCAGAGGAGGACCAGACTATTCACAGATAGCGGCCCAACGACTCCCAGAGCCGGTCGTGCGGCGCGCGAGGTCTGCTCTCTTCACAAGAGGCTTTATTAGGGAGTGCTAAGGCAAGGTTCTGTGCCCTCCACCCTCATCGCAACACTCATGGGAGCCTCCGGTCGTCAATAGACCGCCGCACCGGCCTCTGACTGACTCTCAGAATGGACGGAAAGAGCCGGGTAAGCCTTTCAAAAGATTCGACCACGTGCCGAAAACTTTAGACTTCCGTGAGCTCTCCGGCTTGCACCGAGACCCGAAGTCGACGTGCTAAGCACCACGGGACCCCTTTCGCCTGCAGGTCCCGAGCCGCCTTTATTTGCTGTTACGAGCATCGTGTGCCCCATACCTGCGTGACGAGCACCGCAGGGCGGCAGAGCCATCGCACTTGGCCGGGTGGCAGAGGAGGACCCGACTATTCACAGATAGCGGCCCAACGACTCCCAGAGCCGGTCGTGCGGCGCGCGAGGTCTGCTCTCTTCACAAGAGGCTTTATTAGGGAGTGCTAAGGCAAGGTTCTGTGCCCTCCACCCTCATCGCAACACCCATGGGAGCCTCCGGTCGTCAATAGACCGCCGCACCGGCCTCTGACTGACTCTCAGAATGGACGGAAAGAGCCGGGTAAGCCTTTCAAAAGATTCGACCACGTGCCGAAAACTTTAGACTTCCGTGAGCTCTCCGGCTTGCACCGAGACCCGAAGTCGACGTGCGAAGCACCACGGGACCCCTTTCGCCTGCAGGTCCCGAGCCGCCTTTATTTGCTGTTACGAGCATCGTGTGCCCCATACCTGCGTGACGAGCACCGCAGGGCGGCAGAGCCATCGCACTTGGCCGGGTGGCAGAGGAGGACCCGACTATTCACAGATAGCGGCCCAACGACTCCCAGAGCCGGTCGTGCGGCGCGCGAGGTCTGCTCTCTTCACAAGAGGCTTTATTAGGGAGTGCTAAGGCAAGGTTCTGTGCCCTCCACCCTCATCGCAACACCCATGGGAGCCTCCGGTCGTCAATAGACCGCCGCACCGGCCTCTGACTGACTCTCAGAATGGACGGAAAGAGCCGGGTAAGCCTTTCAAAAGATTCGACCACGTGCCGAAAACTTTAGACTTCCGTGAGCTCTCCGGCTTGCACCGAGACCCGAAGTCGACGTGCGAAGCACCACGGGACCCCTTTCGCCTGCAGGTCCCGAGCCGCCTTTATTTGCTGTTACGAGCATCGTGTGCCCCATACCTGCGTGACGAGCACCGCAGGGCGGCAGAGCCATCGCACTTGGCCGGGTGGCAGAGGAGGACCAGACTATTCACAGATAGCGGCCCAACGACTCCCAGAGCCGGTCGTGCGGCGCGCGAGGTCTGCTCTCTTCACAAGAGGCTTTATTAGGGAGTGCTAAGGCAAGGTTCTGTGCCCTCCACCCTCATCGCAACACCCATGGGAGCCTCCGGTCGTCAATAGACCGCCGCACCGGCCTCTGACTGACTCTCAGAATGGACGGAAAGAGCCGGGTAAGCCTTTCAAAAGATTCGACCACGTGCCGAAAACTTTAGACTTCCGTGAGCTCTCCGGCTTGCACCGAGACCCGAAGTCGACGTGCTAAGCACCACGGGACCCCTTTCGCCTGCAGGTCCCGAGCCGCCTTTATTTGCTGTTACGAGCATCGTGTGCCCCATACCTGCGTGACGAGCACCGCAGGGCGGCAGAGCCATCGCACTTGGCCGGGTGGCAGAGGAGGACCAGACTATTCACAGATAGCGGCCCAACGACTCCCAGAGCCGGTCGTGCGGCGCGCGAGGTCTGCTCTCATCACAAGAGGCTTTAGGGAGTGCTCAGGCAAGGGTCAGCCCGCAGCCTTCCTGGCAACACCCAGGGGAACCAGGCCACTCGCGTCTCTCGCCTTCATTTTCGACACGAGCGCCTGCGGAGGGCCACCACCCCCTCCGATTGTCAAGAGACCTCCGCACCGGCCTCTGACTTACTCTCAGAATGGACGGAAAGAGCCGGGTAAGCCTTTGAAAAGATTCGACCACGTGCCGAAAACTTTAGACTTCCGTGAGCTCTCCGGCTTGCACCGAGACCCGAAGTCGACGTGCTTAGCACCACGGGACCCCTTTCGCCTGCAGGTCCCGAGCCGCCTTTTATTTTTGTTACGAGTATCGTGTTCCCCAAACCTGGGTGACGAGCACCGCAGGGCGGCAGAGCCATCGCGCTTGTCCGGGTGGCAGAGGAGGACCAGACTATTCACAAATAGCGGCCCAACGACTCCCAGAGCCGGTCGTGCGGCAGGCGAGGTCTGCTCTCATCACAAGAGGCTTTAGGGAGTGCTCAGGCAACGGTCAGCCCGCAGCCTTCTTGGCAACACCCAAGGGAACCAGGCCACTCGCGTCTCTCGCCTTCATTTTGGACACGAGCGCCTGTGGAGGGACGGCCGGAGTCAACGTGGGGTTTGCCCGCCCTCCAATAGTGTCAAAAGACCGCCGCACAAGTCTCTGACTGACTCTTAGAACAGACAGAAAGAGTTTGTCAAATCTGTCAAAAAATTGACAAAGTGTCAAAAATTCGACTTCCAAGAGCTCTCCGGCATGCACTCATACCTGTCATTAAAGTGCTATGCCCGTGGAACCGTTTTTCGGATGCCTTTCAGAACGGTCCCGCGCCGCCATTTTGTTCTAAAAATCGTGTTCCCATATATCTCCGGGTACCCCGCCAACCTCACTGCGGAAAAACTACAAGTGGCACTGAATGGGTCTGAATTCCAAATTTGACTGCATCGGTCTGGAACTCGGTCCGGTCAAAACCGTTTGGATTTTTCTCGGTCCGGACTTCCGCGACAGACAAAGTTAAAGTTTTCGGGCTGCAGGCACAAAACGACAGCTGGCCATTTGCCGGGCTCAATTCACCCAATTCCTCCGGCACTTCGGAGCACATGTTCGGTGTAAGTTTGCGAATCTTTCCCGATGCTGCAGCATTTTCCTCCGCTGACACTTAGAATATTTTTCACACTTTGCTGAAAATTTTTCTAAGTGTTTTTTTCCAAGTTTTCCTGGTTACTGATTTCTTCTTTTTAAACATTTTTCTAAGTTTTTCTGGTTACTGATTTCTTCTTTTTAAACATTTTTCGCAGTTTGTCTGGTTACTGATTTCTTCTTTTTAAACATTTTTCGCCGTTTTTCTGGTTACTGATTTCTTCTTTTTAAACATTTTTCGCCGTTTTTCTGGTTACTGATTTCTTCTTTTTAAACATTTTTCTAAGTTTTTCTGGTTACTCATTTCTTCTTTTTAAACATTTTTCTAAGTTTTTCTGGTTACTGATTTCTTCTTTTTAAACATTTTTCTAAGTTTTCCTGGTTACTCATTTCTTCTTTTTAAACATTTTTCTAAGTTTTTCTGGTTACTCACTTCTTCTTTTTAAACATTTTTCTAAGTTTTTCTGGTTACTGATTTCTTCTTTTTAAACATTTTTCGCAGTTTTTCTGGTTACTGATTTCTTCTTTTTAAACATTTTTCGCAGTTTTTCTGGTTACTGATTTCTTCTTTTTAAACATTTTTCTAAGTTTTCCTGGTTACTGATTTCTTCTTTTTAAACATTTTTCTAAGTTTTTCTGGTTACTCACTTCTTCTTTTGAAACATTTTTCTAAGTTTTTCTGGTTACTGATTTCTTCTTTTTAAACATTTTTCTAAGTTTTCCTGGTTACTGATTTCTTCTTTTTAAACATTTTTCGCAGTTTTTCTGGTTACTGATTTCTTCTTTTTAAACATTTTTCTAAGTTTTTCTGGTTACTCACTTCTTCTTTTTAAACATTTTTCTAAGTTTTCCTGGTTACTGATTTCTTCTTTTTAAACATTTTTCGCAGTTTGTCTGGTTACTGATTTCTTCTTTTTAAACATTTTTCGCAGTTTTTCTGGTTACTGATTTCTTCTTTTTAAACATTTTTCTAAGTTTTTCTGGTTACTCACTTCTTCTTTTATAACATTTTTCTAAGTTTTCCTGGTTACTGATTTCTTCTTTTTAAACATTTTTCTAAGTTTTCCTGGTTACTGATTTCTTCTTTTTAAACATTTTTCTAAGTTTTTCTGGTTACTCATTTCTTCTTTTTAAACATTTTTCGCAGTTTTTCTGGTTACTGATTTCTTCTTTTTAAACATTTTTCTAAGTTTTTCTGGTTACTCACTTCTTCTTTTTAAACATTTTCCTAAGTTTTCCTGGTTACTGATTTCTTCTTTTTAAACATTTTTCTAAGTTTTCCTGGTTACTCATTTCTTCTTTTTGATCATTTTTCTAAGTTTTCCTGGTTACTGATTTCTTCGTTTTGAACATTTTTCTAAGTTTTCCTGGTTACTCACTTCTTCTTTTCAAACATTTTTCTTCGTTTTTCTGTTTACTCATTTAGCACTTTCAGGCACTTTCCCATCATTTCCTCGTTCCCGATTTCACCCTTTAAAACGCTTTCGGGCATTTCCCTAAGTTTTGCGGTTCACTCGTTTGGGACTCACTGACACCTTCTCTAGCTTCCCTGCTCACTTTTTTCGTACTGTTGAGAAAATTCGAACCCTTTCCTTAACTATGCCGGTTACTGACTTCACCGCTTCAGACCCTTGTCCCCGTAATGAAAGATACCATTTCCCACCGTGGGAAATGCACGAAAATCGGACTGAACACGGGGGAGGCTCCCCCCTCGAAGGCGAGACCGTCGGCAGAACCGCCGGGTCAAACCCGGCTGAGCTACCCGGCTTACAAGTCTCAAAGTCGGTATGAGCAGTCACGTCCACCCCCATTCCCTTTTGGACCACTTCCCACGGTTCCAAATGCATGAAAATCGGCCTGTACACGGGGGAGGCACCCGCCTCGAAGACGAGACCGTCGGCAGAACCGCCGGGTCAAACCCGGCTGAGCTACCCGGCTCGGAAGCGCCAAAGTCGGGTTGAGCAGTCACATTCACTCCCATCCCCTTTTGGGCAACTTCCCACGGTTGGAAATGCATGGAAATCGGACTGAACACGGGGGAGGCTCCCCCCTCGAAGGCGAGACCGTCGGCAGAACCGCCGGATCAAACCCGGCTGAGCTACCCGGCTTACAAGTCTCAAAGTCGGTATGAGCAGACACGTCCACCCCCATTCCCTTTTGGACCACTTCCCACGGTTCGAAATGCATGAAAATCGGCCTGTATACGGGGGTGGCACCCGCCTCGAAGACGAGACCGTCGGCAGAACCGCCGGGTCAAACCCGGCCGGGCTACCCGGGTTAGAAGCCCTAGAGTCGGGTTGAGCAGTCACAATCACTCCCATCCCCTTTTGAACCTGTTCCCACCGTTGGAAATGCACGAAAATCGGCCTGTACACGGGGGAGGCTCCCCCCTCGAAGGCGAGACCGTCGGCAGAACCGCCGGGTCAAACCCGGCTGAGCTACCCGGCTTACAAGTCTCGAAGTCGGGTTGAGCAGTCACATTCACTCCCATCGACTTTTGGGCAACTTCCCACCGTTGCAAATGCATGAAAATCGGCCTGTACACGGGGGAGGCACCCGCCTCGAAGTCGAGACCGTCGGCAGAACCGCCGGGTCCAACCCGGCTGAGCTACCCGGCTTACAAGTCTCAAAGCCGGGTTGGGCAGTCACGTTCACCCCCATTCCCTTTTGGATCACTTCCCACGGTTCGAAATGCACGAAAACCGGCCTGTACACGGGGGAGGGTCCGCCCTCGAAGGCGAGACCGTCGGCAGAACCGCCGGGTCAAACCTGGCTGAGCTACCCGGCTTACAAGTCTCAAAGTCGGGTTGAGCAGTCACGTTCACTCCCATCGACTTTTAGACCACTTCCCACGGTTCGAAATGCACGAACATCGGCCTGTACACGGGGGAGGCACCCGCCTCGAAGACGAGACCGTCGGCAGAACCGCCGGGTCAAACCCGGCCGAGCTACCCGGGTTAGAAGCCTCAGAGTCGGGTTGAGCAGTCACATTCACTCCCATCGACTTTTGGGCAACTTCCCACCGTTGCAAATGCACGAAAATCGGCCTGTACACGGGGGAGGCACCCGCCTCGAAGACGAGACCGTCGGCAGAACCGCCGGAACAAACCCGGCTGAGCTACCCGGCTTACAAGTCTCAAAGTCGGTATGAGCAGACACGTCCACCCCCATTCCCTTTTGGACCACTTCACACGGTTCGAAATGCATGAAAATCGGCCTGTATACGGGGGAGGCACCCGCCTCGAAGACGAGACCGTCGGCAGACCCGCCGGGTCAAACCCGGCTGAGCTACCCGGGTTAGAAGCCTCAGAGTCGGGTTGAGCAGTCGCATTCACCCCCATCCCCTTTTGAACCTGTTCCCACCGTTGGAAATGCACGAAAATCGGCCTGTACACGGGGGAGGCGCCCCTCTCGAAGGCGAGACCGACGGCAGAACCGCCGGGTCAAACCCGGCCGAGCTACCCGGGTTAGAAGCCTCAGAGTCGGGTTGAGCAGTCACATTCACTCCCATCCCCTTTTGAACCTGTTCCCACCGTTGGAAATGCACGAAAATCGGCCTGTACACGGGGGAGGCCCCCCCCCTCTCGAAGACGAGACCGTCGGCAGACCCGCCGGAACAAACCCGGCTGAGCTACCCGGCTTACAAGTCTCAAAGTCGGTATGAGCAGACACGTCCACCCCCATTCCCTTTTGGACCACTTCCCACGGTACGAAATGCATGAAAATCGGCCTGTACACGGGGGAGGCACCCGCCTCGAAGACGAGACCGTCGGCAGAACCGCCGGGTCAAACCCGGCCGGGCTACCCGGGTTAGAAGCCCTAGAGTCGGGTTGAGCAGTCACAATCACTCCCATCCCCTTTTGAACCTGTTCCCACCGTTGGAAATGCATGAAAATCGGCCTGTACACGGGGGAGGGAGCCGCCTCGAAGACGAGACCGTCGGCAGAACCGCCGGATCAAACCCGGCTGAGCTACCAGGCTCGGAAGCGCCAAAGTCGGTATGAGCAGTCACATTCACTCCCATCCCCTTTTGGGCCGCTTCCCACGGTTCGAAATGCACGAAAATCGGACTGAACACGGGGGAGGCTCCCCCCTCCAAAACGAGACCATCGGCAGAATCGACGGGTCAAACCCGGCCGAGCTACCCGGGTTAGAAGCCTCAGAGTCGGGTTGAGCAGTCACGTTCACTCCCATCCCCTTTTGGACCTCTTCCCACCGTTGGAAATGCACGAAAATCGGCCTGTACACGGGGGAGGGTCCGCCCTCGAAGGCGGGACCGTCGGCAGAACCGCCGGGTCAAACCCGGCTGAGCTACCCGGCTTACAAGTCTCAAAGCCGGGTTGAGCAGTCACGTCCACCCCCATTCCCTTTTGGACCACTTCCCACGGTTGGAAATGCACGAAAATCGGCCTGTACACGGGAGAGGCACCCGCCTCGAAGACGAGACCGTCGGCAGAACCGCCGGGTCAAACCCGGCTGAGCTACCCGGCTCGGAAGCGCCAAAGTCGGTATGAGCAGTCACGTTCACTCCCATCCCCTTTTGGACCGCTTCCCACGGTACGAAATGCATGAAAATCGGCCTGTACACGGGGGAGGCACCCGCCTCGAAGACGAGACCGTCGGCAGAACCGCCGGGTCAAACCCGGCTGAGCTACCCGGCTTACAAGTCTCAAAGTCGGGTTGAGCAGTCACATTCACTCCCATCGACTTTTGGGCAACTTCCCACGGTTCGAAATGCACAAAATTCGGCCTGAACACGGGGGACGCTCCCCCCTCGAAGGCGAGGCCGTCGGCAGAACCGCCGGGTCAAACCCGGCTGAGCTACCCGGCTTAAAAGTCTCAAAGTCGGTATGAGCAGTCACATTCACCCCCATTCCCTTTTGGACCACTTCCCACGGTTGGAAATGCATGAAAATCGGCCTGGACACGGGGGAGGCTCCCCCCTCGATGACGAGACCGTCGGCAGAACCGCCGGAACAAACCCGGCTGAGCTACCCGGCTTACAAGTCTCAAAGTCGGTATGAGCAGACACGTCCACCCCCATTCCCTTTTGGACCACTTCCCACCGTTGGAAATGCACGAAAATCGGCCTGTACACGGGGGAGGCACCGGCCTCGAAGACGAGACCGTCGGCAGAACCGCCGGATCAAACCCGGCCGAGCTACCCGGGTTAGAAGCCTCAGAGTCGGGTTGAGCAGTCACATTCACCCCCATCCCCTTTTGAACCTCTTCCCACCGTTGGAAATGCACGAAAATCGGCCTGTACACGGGGGAGGCCCCCCTCTCGAAGACGAGACCGTCGGCAGACCCGACGGATCAAACCCGGCCGAGCTACACGGCTTACAAGTCTCGATGTCGGTATGAGCAGTCACGTCCACCCCCATTCCCTTTTGGACCACTTCCCACGGTACGAAATGCATGAAAATCGGCCTGTACACGGGGGAGGGAGCCGCCTCGAAGACGAGACCGTCGGCAGAACCGCCGGATCAAACCCGGCTGAGCTACCAGGCTCGGAAGCGCCAAAGTCGGTATGAGCAGTCACATTCACTCCCATCCCCTTTTGGGCCGCTTCCCACGGTTCGAAATGCACGAAAATCGGACTGAACACGGGGGAGGCTCCCCCCTCCAAAACGAGACCATCGGCAGAATCGACGGGTCAAACCCGGCCGAGCTACCCGGGTTAGAAGCCTCAGAGTCGGGTTGAGCAGTCACGTTCACTCCCATCCCCTTTTGGACCTCTTCCCACCGTTGGAAATGCACGAAAATCGGCCTGTACACGGGGGAGGGTCCGCCCTCGAAGGCGGGACCGTCGGCAGAACCGCCGGGTCAAACCCGGCTGAGCTACCCGGCTTACAAGTCTCAAAGCCGGGTTGAGCAGTCACGTCCACCCCCATTCCCTTTTGGACCACTTCCCACGGTTGGAAATGCACGAAAATCGGCCTGTACACGGGAGAGGCACCCGCCTCGAAGACGAGACCGTCGGCAGAACCGCCGGGTCAAACCCGGCTGAGCTACCCGGCTCGGAAGCGCCAAAGTCGGTATGAGCAGTCACGTTCACTCCCATCCCCTTTTGGACCGCTTCCCACGGTACGAAATGCATGAAAATCGGCCTGTACACGGGGGAGGCACCCGCCTCGAAGACGAGACCGTCGGCAGAACCGCCGGGTCAAACCCGGCTGAGCTACCCGGCTTACAAGTCTCAAAGTCGGGTTGAGCAGTCACATTCACTCCCATCGACTTTTGGGCAACTTCCCACGGTTCGAAATGCACAAAATTCGGCCTGAACACGGGGGACGCTCCCCCCTCGAAGGCGAGGCCGTCGGCAGAACCGCCGGGTCAAACCCGGCTGAGCTACCCGGCTTAAAAGTCTCAAAGTCGGTATGAGCAGTCACATTCACCCCCATTCCCTTTTGGACCACTTCCCACGGTTGGAAATGCATGAAAATCGGCCTGGACACGGGGGAGGCTCCCCCCTCGATGACGAGACCGTCGGCAGAACCGCCGGAACAAACCCGGCTGAGCTACCCGGCTTACAAGTCTCAAAGTCGGTATGAGCAGACACGTCCACCCCCATTCCCTTTTGGACCACTTCCCACCGTTGGAAATGCACGAAAATCGGCCTGTACACGGGGGAGGCACCGGCCTCGAAGACGAGACCGTCGGCAGAACCGCCGGATCAAACCCGGCCGAGCTACCCGGGTTAGAAGCCTCAGAGTCGGGTTGAGCAGTCACATTCACCCCCATCCCCTTTTGAACCTCTTCCCACCGTTGGAAATGCACGAAAATCGGCCTGTACACGGGGGAGGCCCCCCTCTCGAAGACGAGACCGTCGGCAGACCCGCCGGATCAAACCCGGCCGAGCTACACGGCTTACAAGTCTCGATGTCGGTATGAGCAGTCACGTCCACCCCCATTCCCTTTTGGACCACTTCCCACGGTACGAAATGCATGAAAATCGGCCTGTACACGGGGGAGGGAGCCGCCTCGAAGACGAGACCGTCGGCAGAACCGCCGGATCAAACCCGGCTGAGCTACCAGGCTCGGAAGCGCCAAAGTCGGTATGAGCAGTCACATTCACTCCCATCCCCTTTTGGGCCGCTTCCCACGGTTCGAAATGCACGAAAATCGGACTGAACACGGGGGAGGCTCCCCCCTCCAAAACGAGACCATCGGCAGAATCGACGGGTCAAACCCGGCCGAGCTACCCGGGTTAGAAGCCTCAGAGTCGGGTTGAGCAGTCACGTTCACTCCCATCCCCTTTTGGACCTCTTCCCACCGTTGGAAATGCACGAAAATCGGCCTGTACACGGGGGAGGGTCCGCCCTCGAAGGCGGGACCGTCGGCAGAACCGCCGGGTCAAACCCGGCTGAGCTACCCGGCTTACAAGTCTCAAAGCCGGGTTGAGCAGTCACGTCCACCCCCATTCCCTTTTGGACCACTTCCCACGGTTGGAAATGCACGAAAATCGGCCTGTACACGGGAGAGGCACCCGCCTCGAAGACGAGACCGTCGGCAGAACCGCCGGGTCAAACCCGGCTGAGCTACCCGGCTCGGAAGCGCCAAAGTCGGTATGAGCAGTCACGTTCACTCCCATCCCCTTTTGGACCGCTTCCCACGGTACGAAATGCATGAAAATCGGCCTGTACACGGGGGAGGCACCCGCCTCGAAGACGAGACCGTCGGCAGAACCGCCGGGTCAAACCCGGCTGAGCTACCCGGCTTACAAGTCTCAAAGTCGGGTTGAGCAGTCACATTCACTCCCATCGACTTTTGGGCAACTTCCCACGGTTCGAAATGCACAAAATTCGGCCTGAACACGGGGGACGCTCCCCCCTCGAAGGCGAGGCCGTCGGCAGAACCGCCGGGTCAAACCCGGCTGAGCTACCCGGCTTAAAAGTCTCAAAGTCGGTATGAGCAGTCACATTCACCCCCATTCCCTTTTGGACCACTTCCCACGGTTGGAAATGCATGAAAATCGGCCTGGACACGGGGGAGGCTCCCCCCTCGATGACGAGACCGTCGGCAGAACCGCCGGAACAAACCCGGCTGAGCTACCCGGCTTACAAGTCTCAAAGTCGGTATGAGCAGACACGTCCACCCCCATTCCCTTTTGGACCACTTCCCACCGTTGGAAATGCACGAAAATCGGCCTGTACACGGGGGAGGCACCGGCCTCGAAGACGAGACCGTCGGCAGAACCGCCGGATCAAACCCGGCCGAGCTACCCGGGTTAGAAGCCTCAGAGTCGGGTTGAGCAGTCACATTCACCCCCATCCCCTTTTGAACCTCTTCCCACCGTTGGAAATGCACGAAAATCGGCCTGTACACGGGGGAGGCCCCCCTCTCGAAGACGAGACCGTCGGCAGACCCGCCGGATCAAACCCGGCCGAGCTACACGGCTTACAAGTCTCGATGTCGGTATGAGCAGTCACGTCCACCCCCATTCCCTTTTGGACCACTTCCCACGGTACGAAATGCATGAAAATCGGCCTGTACACGGGGGAGGCACCCGCCTCGAAGACGAGACCGTCGGCAGAACCGCCGGGTCAAACCCGGCTGAGCTACCCGGCTCGGAAGCGCCAAAGTCGGGTTGAGCAGTCACATTCACTCCCATCCCCTTTTGGGCCACTTCCCACGGTTCGAAATGCACGAAAATCGGCCTGTACACGGGGGAGGCTCCCCCCTCGAAGGCGAGACCGTCGGCAGAACCGCCGGGTCAAACCCGGCTGAGCTATCCGGGTTAGAAGCCTCAAAGTCGGGTTGAGCAGTCACGTCCACCCCCATCCCCTTTTGGACCACTTCCCACGGTTCGAAATGCACGAAAATCGGCCTGTACACGGGGGAGGCACCCGCCTCGAAGACGAGACCGTCGGCAGACCCGCCGGATCAAACCCGGCCGAGCTACACGGCTTACAAGTCTCAATGTCGGTATGAGCAGTCACGTCCACCCCTATTCCCTTTTGGACCACTTCCCACGGTACGAAATGCATGAAAATCGGCCTGTACACGGGGGAGGCACCCGCCTCGAAGACGAGACCGTCGGCAGAACCGCCGGGTCAAACCCGGCTGAGCTACCCGGCTCGGAAGCGCCAAAGTCGGGTTGAGCAGTCACATTCACTCCCATCGACTTTTGGGCAACTTCCCACGGTTCGAAATGCACAAAATTCGGCCTGAACACGGGGGACGCTCCCCCCTCGAAGGCGAGACCGTCGGCAGAACCGCCGGGTCAAACCCGGCTGAGCTACCCGGGTCGGAAGCGCCAAGGTCGGTATGAGCAGTCACATTCACTCCCATCCCCTTTTGGACCGCTTCCCACGGTTTGAAATGCACGAAAATCGGCCTGTACACGGGGGAGGCTCCGCCCTCGAAGGCGAGACCGACGGCAGAACCGCCGGGTCAAACCCGGCCGGGCTACCCGGGTTAGAAGCCTCAGAGTCGGGTTGAGCAGTCACATTCACCCCCATCCCCTTTTGAACCTCTTCCCACCGTTGGAAATGCACGAAAATCGGCCTGTACACGGGGGAGGGTCCGCCCTCGAAGGCGGGACCGTCGGCAGAACCGCCGGGTCAAACCCGGCTGAGCTACCCGGCTTACAAGTCTCAAAGCCGGGTTGAGCAGTCACGTCCACCCCCATTCCCTTTTGGACCACTTCCCACGGTTGGAAATGCACGAAAATCGGCCTGGACACGGGGGAGGCTCCCCCCTCGATGACGAGACCGTCGGCAGAACCGCCGGGTCAAACCCGGCCGAGCTATCCGGGTTAGAAGCCTCAAAGTCGGGTTGAGCAGTCACGTCCACCCCCATCCCCTTTTGGACCACTTCCCACGGTTCGAAATGCACGAAAATCGGCCTGTACACGGGGGAGGCACCCGCCTCGAAGACGAGACCGTCGGCAGACCCGCCGGATCAAACCCGGCCGAGCTACACGGCTTACAAGTCTCAATGTCGGTATGAGCAGTCACGTCCACCCCTATTCCATTTTGGACCACTTCCCACGGTACGAAATGCATGAAAATCGGCCTGTACACGGGGGAGGCACCCGCCTCGAAGACGAAACCGTCGGCAGAACCGCCGGGTCAAACCCGGCTGAGCTACCCGGCTCGGAAGCGCCAAAGTCGGGTTGAGCAGTCACATTCACTCCCATCGACTTTTGGGCAACTTCCCACGGTTCGAAATGCACAAAATTCGGCCTGAACACGGGGGACGCTCCCCCCTCGAAGGCGAGACCGTCGGCAGAACCGCCGGGTCAAACCCGGCTGAGCTACCCGGGTCGGAAGCGCCAAGGTCGGTATGAGCAGTCACATTCACTCCCATCCCCTTTTGGACCGCTTCCCACGGTTTGAAATGCACGAAAATCGGCCTGTACACGGGGGAGGCTCCGCCCTCGAAGGCGAGACCGACGGCAGAACCGCCGGGTCAAACCCGGCCGGGCTACCCGGGTTAGAAGCCTCAGAGTCGGGTTGAGCAGTCACATTCACCCCCATCCCCTTTTGAACCTCTTCCCACCGTTGGAAATGCACGAAAATCGGCCTGTACACGGGGGAGGCGCCCCTCTCGAAGGCGAGACCGACGGCAGAACCGCCGGGTCAAACCCGGCCGAGCTACCCGGGTTAGAAGCCTCAGAGTCGGGTTGAGCAGTCACATTCACCCCCATCCCCTTTTGAACCTCTTCCCACCGTTGGAAATGCACGAAAATCGGCCTGTACACGGGGGAGGCCCCCCTCTCGAAGACGAGACCGTCGGCAGACCCGCCGGATCAAACCCGGCCGAGCTACACGGCTTACAAGTCTCGATGTCGGTATGAGCAGTCACGTCCACCCCCATTCCCTTTTGGACCACTTCCCACGGTACGAAATGCATGAAAATCGGCCTGTACACGGGGGAGGCACCCGCCTCGAAGACGAGACCGTCGGCAGAACCGCCGGGTCAAACCCGGCTGAGCTACCCGGCTCGGAAGCGCCAAAGTCGGGTTGAGCAGTCACATTCACCCCCATCCCCTTTTGGGCCACTTCCCACGGTTCGAAATGCATGAAAATCGGCCTGTACACGGGGGACGCTCCCCCCTCGAAGGCGAGGCAGTC
Source organism: Chiloscyllium punctatum (assembly GCF_047496795.1). NCBI lineage: Eukaryota > Metazoa > Chordata > Chondrichthyes > Orectolobiformes > Hemiscylliidae > Chiloscyllium > Chiloscyllium punctatum. The sequence continues at coordinate 96,670 of NW_027310181.1, read as the reverse complement.
GGCAGAACCGCCGGGTCAAACCCGGCTGAGCTACCCGGGTTAGATGCCTCAAAGTCGGGTTGAGCAGTCACATTCACCCCCATCCCCTTTCGGCCCCCTTCCCACGGTTGGAAATGCATGAAAATCGGCCTGTACACGGTGGGCGCTCCCCCCTCGAAGGTGAGACCTTCGGCAGAACCGCCGGGTCAAATCCTGCCGAGCTACCCGCGTTAGAGGTCTCAATGTCGGCTTCAGCAGTCACATTCAATCCCATTCCCGTTTGGACCTCTTCCCGCCGATGGAAATGCACAAAATTCGGCCTGAACACGCGGGGCGCTCCCCCCTCGAAGGCGAGACCGTCGCCAGAACCGCCGGGTCAAATCCGGCTGAGCTACCCGCGTTACAGGTCTCAAAGTCGGGTTGAGCAGTCACGTTCACCCCCATCCCCTTTCGGACCCCTTCCCACGGTTGGAAATGCATGAAAATCGGCCTGTACACGGTGGGCGCTCCCCCCTCGAAGGTGAGACCTTCGGCAGAACCGCCGGGTCAAATCCGGCCGAGCTACCCGCGTTAGAGGTCTCAATGTCGGCTTCAGCAGTCACATTCAATCCCATTCCCGTTTGGACCTCTTCCCGCCGATGGAAATGCACAAAATTCGGCCTGAACACGCGGGACGCTCCCCCCTCGAAGGTGAGACCTTCGGCAGAACCGCCGGGTCAAATCCGGCCGAGCTACCCGCGTTAGAGGTCTCAATGTCGGCTTCAGCAGTCACATTCAATCCCATTCCCGTTTGGACCTCTTCCCGCCGATGGAAATGCACAAAATTCGGCCTGAACACGCGGGACGCTCCCCCCTCGAAGGCGAGACCGTCGCCAGAACCGCCGGGTCAAATCCGGCTGAGCTACCCGCGTTACAGGTCTCAAAGTCGGGTTGAGCAGTCACGTTCACCCCCATCCCCTTTCGGACCCCTTCCCACGGTTGGAAATGCATGAAAATCGGCCTGTACACGGTGGGCGCTCCCCCCTCGAAGGTGAGACCTTCGGCAGAACCGCCGGGTCAAATCCGGCCGAGCTACCCGCGTTAGAGGTCTCAATGTCGGCTTCAGCAGTCACATTCAATCCCATTCCCGTTTGGACCTCTTCCCGCCGATGGAAATGCACAAAATTCGGCCTGAACACGCGGGACGCTCCCCCCTCGAAGGTGAGACCTTCGGCAGAACCGCCGGGTCAAATCCGGCCGAGCTACCCGCGTTAGAGGTCTCAATGTCGGCTTCAGCAGTCACATTCAGTCCCATTCCCGTTTGGACCTCTTCCCGCCGATGGAAATGCACAAAATTCGGCCTGAACACGCGGGACGCTCCCCCCTCGAAGGCGAGACCGTCGCCAGAACCGCCGGGTCAAATCCGGCCGAGCTACCCGCGTTAGAGGTCTCAATGTCGGCTTCAGCAGTCACATTCAATCCCATTCCCTTTTGGAACACTTCCCGCCGTTAACAATGCACGATATTCGGCCTGAACACGCGGGACGCTCCCCCCTCGAAGGTGAGACCTTCGGCAGAACCGCCGGGTCAAATCCGGCCGAGCTACCCGCGTTAGAGGTCTCAATGTCGGCTTCAGCAGTCACATTCAATCCCATTCCCGTTTGGACCTCTTCCCGCCGATGGAAATGCACAAAATTCGGCCTGAACACGCGGGGCGCTCCCCCCTCGAAGGCGAGACCGTCGCCAGAACCGCCGGGTCAAATCCGGCTGAGCTACCCGCGTTACAGGTCTCAAAGTCGGCTTCAGCAGTCACATTCAATCCCATTCCCTTTTGGAACACTTCCCGCCGTTAACAATGCACGATATTCGGACTGAACACGGGGGCCGGTCCGCCCTCGAAGTCAACACCGTCCGCAGAACCGCCGGGGCAAATCCGGCTGAGCTACCCCGCCCCCGAACACTCAAAGTCCCTCTGAAGCCTTGCATTCGCCTCCTTGGAAAATTGACGTCAAACATTACCAAAATCGGGGGCACGAGCACTAAAGCTAAGTCTCACCCTTTCCCTATCCCTAACCAGGAACCGAACGCCCACCCTCAGCCTCACACCAACGCCGGTGCCACTCCAGACAGACACACCCTTCAAAACCACACCCATCCGGCCATGCAACTCAAAAAGGGTCCAAATTCAGAAACACCCCCTTCAAAAGGCACTCCATCCTCGGCCACACCACCGGGACATGCTCCCCTCGGCGATAATTAAGCCCCCACCACTATTTGAAGCCAACTGCAGCCGCAACTCGAACGGAGAAATCAGTAACCAATTCAAAAATGCGCTTGGTTACTGATTTCTACTGAGCCGAAAAAATTCTAAGTGTCGGTGGTTACTGATTTGTACCGACCCGAAAATATTCTAAGTGTCAGTGGTTACTGATTTATACCAAGTCGAAAATATTCTAAGTGTCAGTGGTTACTGATTTATACCGACTCGAAAAAATTCTAAGTGTCGGTGGTTACTGATTTATACCAACTCGAAAAAATTCTAAGTGTCGGTGGTTACTGATTTATACCAACTCGAAAAAATTCTAAGTGTCAGTGGTTACTGATTTATACCAAGTCGAAAATATTCTAAGTGTCGGTGGTTACTGATTTATACCAACTCGAAAATATTCTAAGTGTCAGTGGTTACTGATTTATACCAACCCGAAAATATTCTAAGTGTCAGTGGTTACTGATTTATACCAACTCGAAAAAATTCTAAGTGTCAGTGGTTACTGATTTATACCAACCCGAAAAAATTCTAAGTGTCGGTGGTTACTGATTTATACCAACTCGAAAAAATTCTAAGTGTCGGTGGTTACTGATTTATACCAAGTCGAAAAAATTCTAAGTGTCAGTGGTTACTGATTTATACCGACTCGAAAATATTCTAAGTGTCGGTGGTTACTGATTTATACCAAGTCGAAAATATTCTAAGTGTCAGTGGTTACTGATTTATACCAACCCGAAAATATTCTAAGTGTCAGTGGTTACTGATTTATACCAACTCGAAAAAATTCTAAGTGTCAGTGGTTACTGATTTATACCAACCCGAAAAAATTCTAAGTGTCGGTGGTTACTGATTTATACCAACTCGAAAAAATTCTAAGTGTCGGTGGTTACTGATTTATACCAAGTCGAAAAAATTCTAAGTGTCAGTGGTTACTGATTTATACCGACTCGAAAATATTCTAAGTGTCGGTGGTTACTGATTTATACCAAGTCGAAAATATTCTAAGTGTCAGTGGTTACTGATTTATACCAAGTCGAAAATATTCTAAGTGTCAGTGGTTACTGATTTATACCGACTCGAAAATATTCTAAGTGTCGGTGGTTACTGATTTATACCAAGTCGAAAATATTCTAAGTGTCGGTGGTTACTGATTTATACCAACTCGAAAAAATTCTAAGTGTCGGTGGTTACTGATTTATACCAACCCGAAAAAATTCTAAGTGTCAGTGGTTACTGATTTATACCAAGTCGAAAATATTCTAAGTGTCGGTGGTTACTGATTTATACCAACTCGAAAATATTCTAAGTGTCAGTGGTTACTGATTTATACCAACTCGAAAATATTCTAAGTGTCAGTGGTTACTGATTTATACCGACCCGAAAAAATTCTAAGTGTCGGTGGTTACTGATTTATACCAACCCGAAAATATTCTAAGTGTCGGTGGTTACTGATTTATACCAACCCGAAAATATTCTAAGTGTCGGTGGTTACTGATTTATACCAACTCGAAAAAATTCTAAGTGTCAGTGGTTACTGATTTATACCAACTCGAAAATATTCTAAGTGTCGGTGGTTACTGATTTATACCAACCCGAAAATATTCTAAGTGTCGGTGGTTACTGATTTATACCAACCCGAAAAAATTCTAAGTGTCGGTGGTTACTGATTTATACCAACCCGAAAATATTCTAAGTGTCAGTGGTTACTGATTTATACCAACCCGAAAAAATTCTAAGTGTCGGTGGTTACTGATTTATACCAACTCGAAAAAATTCTAAGTGTCGGTGGTTACTGATTTATACCAACCCGAAAATATTCTAAGTGTCAGTGGTTACTGATTTATACCGACTCGAAAAAATTCTAAGTGTCGGTGGTTACTGATTTATACCAACTCGAAAAAATTCTAAGTGTCGGTGGTTACTGATTTATACCAACTCGAAAA
>NW_027310181.1:0-77500 GCF_047496795.1 Chiloscyllium punctatum | reverse complement strand
GTGATAAGCACCGCAGGGCGGCAGAGCCATCGCGCTTGGCCGGGTGGCAGAGGAGGACCAGACTATTCACAGATAGCGGCCCAACGACTCCCAGAGCCGGTGGTGCGGCACGCGAGGTCTGCTCTCATCACAAGTGGCTTTAGGGAGTGCTAAGGCAAGGTTCTGCGGCCTCCACCCTCATCGCAACACCCAGGGTTAGCCAACTCCTCATGTCGTCGAGAGACCTCCGCACAGGCCTCTGACTTAACTCTCAGAATGGACGGAAAGAGCCGTGTAAGCCTTTCAAAAGATTCGACCACGTGCCGAAAACTTTAGACTTCCGTGAGCTCTCCGGCTTGCACCGGGACCCCTTTCGCCTGCAGGTCCCGAGCCGCCTTTATTTTTAATTTGCTGTTACGAGTATCGTGTGCCCCAAACCTGCGTGATAAGCACCGCAGGGCGGCAGAGCCATCGCGATTGGCCGGGTGGCAGAGGAGGACCAGACTATTCACAGATAGCGGCCCAACGACTCCCAGAGCCGGTCGTGCGGCGCGCGAGGTCTGCTCTCTTCACAAGAGGCTTTATTAGGGAGTGCTAAGGCAAGGTTCTGTGCCCTCCACCCTCATCGCAACACCCATGGGAGCCTCCGGTCGTCAATAGACCGCCGCACCGGCCTCTGACTGACTCTCAGAATGGACGGAAAGAGCCGGGTAAGCCTTTCAAAAGATTCGACCACGTGCCGAAAACTTTAGACTTCCGTGAGCTCTCCGGCTTGCACCGAGACCCGAAGTCAACGTGCTAAGCACCACGGGACCCCTTTCGCCTGCAGGTCCCGAGCCGCCTTTATTTGCTGTTACGAGCATCGTGTGCCCCATACCTGCGTGACGAGCACCGCAGGGCGGCAGAGCCATCGCACTTGGCCGGGTGGCAGAGGAGGACCCGACTATTCACAGATAGCGGCCCAACGACTCCCAGAGCCGGTCGTGCGGCGCGCGAGGTCTGCTCTCTTCACAAGAGGCTTTATTAGGGAGTGCTAAGGCAAGGTTCTGTGCCCTCCACCCTCATCGCAACACCCATGGGAGCCTCCGGTCGTCAATAGACCGCCGCACCGGCCTCTGACTGACTCTCAGAATGGACGGAAAGAGCCGGGTAAGCCTTTCAAAAGATTCGACCACGTGCCGAAAACTTTAGACTTCCGTGAGCTCTCCGGCTTGCACCGAGACCCGAAGTCGACGTGCGAAGCACCACGGGACCCCTTTCGCCTGCAGGTCCCGAGCCGCCTTTATTTGCTGTTACGAGCATCGTGTGCCCCATACCTGCGTGACGAGCACCGCAGGGCGGCAGAGCCATCGCACTTGGCCGGGTGGCAGAGGAGGACCCGACTATTCACAGATAGCGGCCCAACGACTCCCAGAGCCGGTCGTGCGGCGCGCGAGGTCTGCTCTCTTCACAAGAGGCTTTATTAGGGAGTGCTAAGGCAAGGTTCTGTGCCCTCCACCCTCATCGCAACACCCATGGGAGCCTCCGGTCGTCAATAGACCGCCGCACCGGCCTCTGACTGACTCTCAGAATGGACGGAAAGAGCCGGGTAAGCCTTTCAAAAGATTCGACCACGTGCCGAAAACTTTAGACTTCCGTGAGCTCTCCGGCTTGCACCGAGACCCGAAGTCGACGTGCGAAGCACCACGGGACCCCTTTCGCCTGCAGGTCCCGAGCCGCCTTTATTTGCTGTTACGAGCATCGTGTGCCCCATACCTGCGTGACGAGCACCGCAGGGCGGCAGAGCCATCGCACTTGGCCGGGTGGCAGAGGAGGACCAGACTATTCACAGATAGCGGCCCAACGACTCCCAGAGCCGGTCGTGCGGCGCGCGAGGTCTGCTCTCTTCACAAGAGGCTTTATTAGGGAGTGCTAAGGCAAGGTTCTGTGCCCTCCACCCTCATCGCAACACCCATGGGAGCCTCCGGTCGTCAATAGACCGCCGCACCGGCCTCTGACTGACTCTCAGAATGGACGGAAAGAGCCGGGTAAGCCTTTCAAAAGATTCGACCACGTGCCGAAAACTTTAGACTTCCGTGAGCTCTCCGGCTTGCACCGAGACCCGAAGTCGACGTGCTAAGCACCACGGGACCCCTTTCGCCTGCAGGTCCCGAGCCGCCTTTATTTGCTGTTACGAGCATCGTGTGCCCCATACCTGCGTGACGAGCACCGCAGGGCGGCAGAGCCATCGCACTTGGCCGGGTGGCAGAGGAGGACCAGACTATTCACAGATAGCGGCCCAACGACTCCCAGAGCCGGTCGTGCGGCGCGCGAGGTCTGCTCTCATCACAAGAGGCTTTAGGGAGTGCTCAGGCAAGGGTCAGCCCGCAGCCTTCCTGGCAACACCCAGGGGAACCAGGCCACTCGCGTCTCTCGCCTTCATTTTCGACACGAGCGCCTGCGGAGGGCCACCACCCCCTCCGATTGTCAAGAGACCTCCGCACCGGCCTCTGACTTACTCTCAGAATGGACGGAAAGAGCCGGGTAAGCCTTTGAAAAGATTCGACCACGTGCCGAAAACTTTAGACTTCCGTGAGCTCTCCGGCTTGCACCGAGACCCGAAGTCGACGTGCTTAGCACCACGGGACCCCTTTCGCCTGCAGGTCCCGAGCCGCCTTTTATTTTTGTTACGAGTATCGTGTTCCCCAAACCTGGGTGACGAGCACCGCAGGGCGGCAGAGCCATCGCGCTTGTCCGGGTGGCAGAGGAGGACCAGACTATTCACAAATAGCGGCCCAACGACTCCCAGAGCCGGTCGTGCGGCAGGCGAGGTCTGCTCTCATCACAAGAGGCTTTAGGGAGTGCTCAGGCAACGGTCAGCCCGCAGCCTTCTTGGCAACACCCAAGGGAACCAGGCCACTCGCGTCTCTCGCCTTCATTTTGGACACGAGCGCCTGTGGAGGGACGGCCGGAGTCAACGTGGGGTTTGCCCGCCCTCCAATAGTGTCAAAAGACCGCCGCACAAGTCTCTGACTGACTCTTAGAACAGACAGAAAGAGTTTGTCAAATCTGTCAAAAAATTGACAAAGTGTCAAAAATTCGACTTCCAAGAGCTCTCCGGCATGCACTCATACCTGTCATTAAAGTGCTATGCCCGTGGAACCGTTTTTCGGATGCCTTTCAGAACGGTCCCGCGCCGCCATTTTGTTCTAAAAATCGTGTTCCCATATATCTCCGGGTACCCCGCCAACCTCACTGCGGAAAAACTACAAGTGGCACTGAATGGGTCTGAATTCCAAATTTGACTGCATCGGTCTGGAACTCGGTCCGGTCAAAACCGTTTGGATTTTTCTCGGTCCGGACTTCCGCGACAGACAAAGTTAAAGTTTTCGGGCTGCAGGCACAAAACGACAGCTGGCCATTTGCCGGGCTCAATTCACCCAATTCCTCCGGCACTTCGGAGCACATGTTCGGTGTAAGTTTGCGAATCTTTCCCGATGCTGCAGCATTTTCCTCCGCTGACACTTAGAATATTTTTCACACTTTGCTGAAAATTTTTCTAAGTGTTTTTTTCCAAGTTTTCCTGGTTACTGATTTCTTCTTTTTAAACATTTTTCTAAGTTTTTCTGGTTACTGATTTCTTCTTTTTAAACATTTTTCGCAGTTTGTCTGGTTACTGATTTCTTCTTTTTAAACATTTTTCGCCGTTTTTCTGGTTACTGATTTCTTCTTTTTAAACATTTTTCGCCGTTTTTCTGGTTACTGATTTCTTCTTTTTAAACATTTTTCTAAGTTTTTCTGGTTACTCATTTCTTCTTTTTAAACATTTTTCTAAGTTTTTCTGGTTACTGATTTCTTCTTTTTAAACATTTTTCTAAGTTTTCCTGGTTACTCATTTCTTCTTTTTAAACATTTTTCTAAGTTTTTCTGGTTACTCACTTCTTCTTTTTAAACATTTTTCTAAGTTTTTCTGGTTACTGATTTCTTCTTTTTAAACATTTTTCGCAGTTTTTCTGGTTACTGATTTCTTCTTTTTAAACATTTTTCTAAGTTTTTCTGGTTACTGATTTCTTCTTTTTAAACATTTTTCGCAGTTTGTCTGGTTACTGATTTCTTCTTTTTAAACATTTTTCGCAGTTTTTCTGGTTACTGATTTCTTCTTTTTAAACATTTTTCGCAGTTTTTCTGGTTACTGATTTCTTCTTTTTAAACATTTTTCTAAGTTTTCCTGGTTACTGATTTCTTCTTTTTAAACATTTTTCTAAGTTTTTCTGGTTACTCACTTCTTCTTTTGAAACATTTTTCTAAGTTTTTCTGGTTACTGATTTCTTCTTTTTAAACATTTTTCTAAGTTTTCCTGGTTACTGATTTCTTCTTTTTAAACATTTTTCGCAGTTTTTCTGGTTACTGATTTCTTCTTTTTAAACATTTTTCTAAGTTTTTCTGGTTACTCACTTCTTCTTTTTAAACATTTTTCTAAGTTTTCCTGGTTACTGATTTCTTCTTTTTAAACATTTTTCGCAGTTTGTCTGGTTACTGATTTCTTCTTTTTAAACATTTTTCGCAGTTTTTCTGGTTACTGATTTCTTCTTTTTAAACATTTTTCTAAGTTTTTCTGGTTACTCACTTCTTCTTTTATAACATTTTTCTAAGTTTTCCTGGTTACTGATTTCTTCTTTTTAAACATTTTTCTAAGTTTTCCTGGTTACTGATTTCTTCTTTTTAAACATTTTTCTAAGTTTTTCTGGTTACTCATTTCTTCTTTTTAAACATTTTTCGCAGTTTTTCTGGTTACTGATTTCTTCTTTTTAAACATTTTTCTAAGTTTTTCTGGTTACTCACTTCTTCTTTTTAAACATTTTCCTAAGTTTTCCTGGTTACTGATTTCTTCTTTTTAAACATTTTTCTAAGTTTTCCTGGTTACTCATTTCTTCTTTTTGATCATTTTTCTAAGTTTTCCTGGTTACTGATTTCTTCGTTTTGAACATTTTTCTAAGTTTTCCTGGTTACTCACTTCTTCTTTTCAAACATTTTTCTTCGTTTTTCTGTTTACTCATTTAGCACTTTCAGGCACTTTCCCATCATTTCCTCGTTCCCGATTTCACCCTTTAAAACGCTTTCGGGCATTTCCCTAAGTTTTGCGGTTCACTCGTTTGGGACTCACTGACACCTTCTCTAGCTTCCCTGCTCACTTTTTTCGTACTGTTGAGAAAATTCGAACCCTTTCCTTAACTATGCCGGTTACTGACTTCACCGCTTCAGACCCTTGTCCCCGTAATGAAAGATACCATTTCCCACCGTGGGAAATGCACGAAAATCGGACTGAACACGGGGGAGGCTCCCCCCTCGAAGGCGAGACCGTCGGCAGAACCGCCGGGTCAAACCCGGCTGAGCTACCCGGCTTACAAGTCTCAAAGTCGGTATGAGCAGTCACGTCCACCCCCATTCCCTTTTGGACCACTTCCCACGGTTCCAAATGCATGAAAATCGGCCTGTACACGGGGGAGGCACCCGCCTCGAAGACGAGACCGTCGGCAGAACCGCCGGGTCAAACCCGGCTGAGCTACCCGGCTCGGAAGCGCCAAAGTCGGGTTGAGCAGTCACATTCACTCCCATCCCCTTTTGGGCAACTTCCCACGGTTGGAAATGCATGGAAATCGGACTGAACACGGGGGAGGCTCCCCCCTCGAAGGCGAGACCGTCGGCAGAACCGCCGGATCAAACCCGGCTGAGCTACCCGGCTTACAAGTCTCAAAGTCGGTATGAGCAGACACGTCCACCCCCATTCCCTTTTGGACCACTTCCCACGGTTCGAAATGCATGAAAATCGGCCTGTATACGGGGGTGGCACCCGCCTCGAAGACGAGACCGTCGGCAGAACCGCCGGGTCAAACCCGGCCGGGCTACCCGGGTTAGAAGCCCTAGAGTCGGGTTGAGCAGTCACAATCACTCCCATCCCCTTTTGAACCTGTTCCCACCGTTGGAAATGCACGAAAATCGGCCTGTACACGGGGGAGGCTCCCCCCTCGAAGGCGAGACCGTCGGCAGAACCGCCGGGTCAAACCCGGCTGAGCTACCCGGCTTACAAGTCTCGAAGTCGGGTTGAGCAGTCACATTCACTCCCATCGACTTTTGGGCAACTTCCCACCGTTGCAAATGCATGAAAATCGGCCTGTACACGGGGGAGGCACCCGCCTCGAAGTCGAGACCGTCGGCAGAACCGCCGGGTCCAACCCGGCTGAGCTACCCGGCTTACAAGTCTCAAAGCCGGGTTGGGCAGTCACGTTCACCCCCATTCCCTTTTGGATCACTTCCCACGGTTCGAAATGCACGAAAACCGGCCTGTACACGGGGGAGGGTCCGCCCTCGAAGGCGAGACCGTCGGCAGAACCGCCGGGTCAAACCTGGCTGAGCTACCCGGCTTACAAGTCTCAAAGTCGGGTTGAGCAGTCACGTTCACTCCCATCGACTTTTAGACCACTTCCCACGGTTCGAAATGCACGAACATCGGCCTGTACACGGGGGAGGCACCCGCCTCGAAGACGAGACCGTCGGCAGAACCGCCGGGTCAAACCCGGCCGAGCTACCCGGGTTAGAAGCCTCAGAGTCGGGTTGAGCAGTCACATTCACTCCCATCGACTTTTGGGCAACTTCCCACCGTTGCAAATGCACGAAAATCGGCCTGTACACGGGGGAGGCACCCGCCTCGAAGACGAGACCGTCGGCAGAACCGCCGGAACAAACCCGGCTGAGCTACCCGGCTTACAAGTCTCAAAGTCGGTATGAGCAGACACGTCCACCCCCATTCCCTTTTGGACCACTTCACACGGTTCGAAATGCATGAAAATCGGCCTGTATACGGGGGAGGCACCCGCCTCGAAGACGAGACCGTCGGCAGACCCGCCGGGTCAAACCCGGCTGAGCTACCCGGGTTAGAAGCCTCAGAGTCGGGTTGAGCAGTCGCATTCACCCCCATCCCCTTTTGAACCTGTTCCCACCGTTGGAAATGCACGAAAATCGGCCTGTACACGGGGGAGGCGCCCCTCTCGAAGGCGAGACCGACGGCAGAACCGCCGGGTCAAACCCGGCCGAGCTACCCGGGTTAGAAGCCTCAGAGTCGGGTTGAGCAGTCACATTCACTCCCATCCCCTTTTGAACCTGTTCCCACCGTTGGAAATGCACGAAAATCGGCCTGTACACGGGGGAGGCCCCCCCCCTCTCGAAGACGAGACCGTCGGCAGACCCGCCGGAACAAACCCGGCTGAGCTACCCGGCTTACAAGTCTCAAAGTCGGTATGAGCAGACACGTCCACCCCCATTCCCTTTTGGACCACTTCCCACGGTACGAAATGCATGAAAATCGGCCTGTACACGGGGGAGGCACCCGCCTCGAAGACGAGACCGTCGGCAGAACCGCCGGGTCAAACCCGGCCGGGCTACCCGGGTTAGAAGCCCTAGAGTCGGGTTGAGCAGTCACAATCACTCCCATCCCCTTTTGAACCTGTTCCCACCGTTGGAAATGCATGAAAATCGGCCTGGACACGGGGGAGGCTCCCCCCTCGATGACGAGACCGTCGGCAGAACCGCCGGAACAAACCCGGCTGAGCTACCCGGCTTACAAGTCTCAAAGTCGGTATGAGCAGACACGTCCACCCCCATTCCCTTTTGGACCACTTCCCACCGTTGGAAATGCACGAAAATCGGCCTGTACACGGGGGAGGCACCGGCCTCGAAGACGAGACCGTCGGCAGAACCGCCGGGTCAAACCCGGCTGAGCTACCCGGCTCGGAAGCGCCAAAGTCGGGTTGAGCAGTCACATTCACTCCCATCGACTTTTGGGCAACTTCCCACGGTTCGAAATGCACAAGATTCGGCCTGAACACGGGGGACGCTCCCCCCTCGAAGGCGAGACCGTCGGCAGACCCGCCGGGTCAAACCCGGCTGAGCTACCCGGCTCGGAAGCGCCAAAGTCGGTATGAGCAGTCACGTTCACTCCCATCCCCTTTTGGACCGCTTCCCACGGTACGAAATGCATGAAAATCGGCCTGTACACGGGGGAGGCACCCGCCTCGAAGACGAGACCGTCGGCAGAACCGCCGGGTCAAACCCGGCTGAGCTACCCGGCTTACAAGTCTCAAAGTCGGGTTGAGCAGTCACATTCACTCCCATCGACTTTTGGGCAACTTCCCACGGTTCGAAATGCACAAAATTCGGCCTGAACACGGGGGACGCTCCCCCCTCGAAGGCGAGACCGTCGGCAGAACCGCCGGGTCAAACCCGGCTGAGCTACCCGGCTTAAAAGTCTCAAAGTCGGTATGAGCAGTCACATTCACCCCCATTCCCTTTTGGACCACTTCCCACCGTTGGAAATGCACGAAAATCGGCCTGTACACGGGGGAGGCACCGGCCTCGAAGACGAGACCGTCGGCAGAACCGCCGGATCAAACCCGGCCGAGCTACCCGGGTTAGAAGCCTCAGAGTCGGGTTGAGCAGTCACATTCACCCCCATCCCCTTTTGAACCTCTTCCCACCGTTGGAAATGCACGAAAATCGGCCTGTACACGGGGGAGGCCCCCCTCTCGAAGACGAGACCGTCGGCAGACCCGCCGGATCAAACCCGGCCGAGCTACACGGCTTACAAGTCTCGATGTCGGTATGAGCAGTCACGTCCACCCCCATTCCCTTTTGGACCACTTCCCACGGTACGAAATGCATGAAAATCGGCCTGTACACGGGGGAGGCACCCGCCTCGAAGACGAGACCGTCGGCAGAACCGCCGGGTCAAACCCGGCTGAGCTACCCGGCTCGGAAGCGCCAAAGTCGGGTTGATCAGTCACATTCACTCCCATCCCCTTTTGGGCCACTTCCCACGGTTCGAAATGCACGAAAATCGGCCTGTACACGGGGGAGGCTCCCCCCTCGAAGGCGAGACCGTCGGCAGAACCGCCGGGTCAAACCCGGCTGAGCTACCCGGGTTAGAAGCCTCAAAGTCGGGTTGAGCAGTCACGTCCACCCCCATCCCCTTTTGGACCACTTCCCACGGTTCGAAATGCACGAAAATCGGCCTGTACACGGGGGAGGCACCCGCCTCGAAGACGAGACCGTCGGCAGACCCGCCGGATCAAACCCGGCCGAGCTACACGGCTTACAAGTCTCAATGTCGGTATGAGCAGTCACGTCCACCCCTATTCCCTTTTGGACCACTTCCCACGGTACGAAATGCATGAAAATCGGCCTGTACACGGGGGAGGCACCCTCCTCGAAGACGAGACCGTCGGCAGAACCGCCGGGTCAAACCCGGCTGAGCTACCCGGCTCGGAAGCGCCAAAGTCGGGTTGAGCAGTCACATTCACTCCCATCGACTTTTGGGCAACTTCCCACGGTTCGAAATGCACAAAATTCGGCCTGAACACGGGGGACGCTCCCCCCTCGAAGGCGAGACCGTCGCCAGAACCGCCGGGTCAAATCCGGCTGAGCTACCCGCGTTACAGGTCTCAAAGTCGGGTTGAGCAGTCACGTTCACTCCCATCGACTTTTAGACCACTTCCCACGGTTCGAAATGCACGAAAATCGGCCTGTACACGGGGGAGGGTCCGCCCTCGAAGGCGAGACCGTCGGCAGAACCGCCGGGTCAAACCTGGCTGAGCTACCCGGCTTACAAGTCTCAAAGTCGGGTTGAGCAGTCACGTTCACTCCCATCGACTTTTAGACCACTTCCCACGGTTCGAAATGCACGAAAATCGGCCTGTACACGGGGGAGGCACCCGCCTCGAAGACGAGACCGTCGGCAGAACCGCCGGGTCAAACCCGGCCGAGCTACCCGGGTTAGAAGCCTCAGAGTCGGGTTGAGCAGTCACGTTCACTCCCATCGACTTTTAGACCACTTCCCACGGTTGGAAATGCACGAAAATCGGCCTGTACACGGGGGTGGCATCCGCCTCGAAGACGAGACCGTCGGCAGAACCGCCGGGTCAAACCCGGCTGAGCTACCCGGCTTACAAGTCTCAAAGTCGGGTTGAGCAGTCACATTCACTCCCATCGACTTTTGGGCAACTTCCCACGGTTCGAAATGCACAAGATTCGGCCTGAACACGGGGGACGCTCCCCCCTCGAAGGCGAGACCGTCGGCAGACCCGCCGGGTCAAACCCGGCTGAGCTACCCGGCTCGGAAGCGCCAAAGTCGGGTTGAGCAGTCACGTTCACTCCCATCCCCTTTTGGACCGCTTCCCACGGTACGAAATGCATGAAAATCGGCCTGTACACGGGGGAGGCACCCGCCTCGAAGACGAGACCGTCGGCAGAACCGCCGGGTCAAACCCGGCTGAGCTACCCGGCTTACAAGTCTCAAAGCCGGGTTGAGCAGTCACGTCCACCCCCATTCCCTTTTGGACCACTTCCCACGGTTGGAAATGCACGAAAATCGGCCTGTACACGGGAGAGGCACCCGCCTCGAAGACGAGACCGTCGGCAGAACCGCCGGGTCAAACCCGGCTGAGCTACCCGGCTCGGAAGCGCCAAAGTCGGTATGAGCAGTCACGTTCACTCCCATCCCCTTTTGGACCGCTTCCCACGGTACGAAATGCATGAAAATCGGCCTGTACACGGGGGAGGCACCCGCCTCGAAGACGAGACCGTCGGCAGAACCGCCGGGTCAAACCCGGCTGAGCTACCCGGCTTACAAGTCTCAAAGTCGGGTTGAGCAGTCACATTCACTCCCATCGACTTTTGGGCAACTTCCCACGGTTCGAAATGCACAAAATTCGGCCTGAACACGGGGGACGCTCCCCCCTCGAAGGCGAGGCCGTCGGCAGAACCGCCGGGTCAAACCCGGCTGAGCTACCCGGCTTAAAAGTCTCAAAGTCGGTATGAGCAGTCACATTCACCCCCATTCCCTTTTGGACCACTTCCCACGGTTGGAAATGCATGAAAATCGGCCTGGACACGGGGGAGGCTCCCCCCTCGATGACGAGACCGTCGGCAGAACCGCCGGAACAAACCCGGCTGAGCTACCCGGCTTACAAGTCTCAAAGTCGGTATGAGCAGACACGTCCACCCCCATTCCCTTTTGGACCACTTCCCACCGTTGGAAATGCACGAAAATCGGCCTGTACACGGGGGAGGCACCGGCCTCGAAGACGAGACCGTCGGCAGAACCGCCGGATCAAACCCGGCCGAGCTACCCGGGTTAGAAGCCTCAGAGTCGGGTTGAGCAGTCACATTCACCCCCATCCCCTTTTGAACCTCTTCCCACCGTTGGAAATGCACGAAAATCGGCCTGTACACGGGGGAGGCCCCCCTCTCGAAGACGAGACCGTCGGCAGACCCGACGGATCAAACCCGGCCGAGCTACACGGCTTACAAGTCTCGATGTCGGTATGAGCAGTCACGTCCACCCCCATTCCCTTTTGGACCACTTCCCACGGTACGAAATGCATGAAAATCGGCCTGTACACGGGGGAGGGAGCCGCCTCGAAGACGAGACCGTCGGCAGAACCGCCGGATCAAACCCGGCTGAGCTACCAGGCTCGGAAGCGCCAAAGTCGGTATGAGCAGTCACATTCACTCCCATCCCCTTTTGGGCCGCTTCCCACGGTTCGAAATGCACGAAAATCGGACTGAACACGGGGGAGGCTCCCCCCTCCAAAACGAGACCATCGGCAGAATCGACGGGTCAAACCCGGCCGAGCTACCCGGGTTAGAAGCCTCAGAGTCGGGTTGAGCAGTCACGTTCACTCCCATCCCCTTTTGGACCTCTTCCCACCGTTGGAAATGCACGAAAATCGGCCTGTACACGGGGGAGGGTCCGCCCTCGAAGGCGGGACCGTCGGCAGAACCGCCGGGTCAAACCCGGCTGAGCTACCCGGCTTACAAGTCTCAAAGCCGGGTTGAGCAGTCACGTCCACCCCCATTCCCTTTTGGACCACTTCCCACGGTTGGAAATGCACGAAAATCGGCCTGTACACGGGAGAGGCACCCGCCTCGAAGACGAGACCGTCGGCAGAACCGCCGGGTCAAACCCGGCTGAGCTACCCGGCTCGGAAGCGCCAAAGTCGGTATGAGCAGTCACGTTCACTCCCATCCCCTTTTGGACCGCTTCCCACGGTACGAAATGCATGAAAATCGGCCTGTACACGGGGGAGGCACCCGCCTCGAAGACGAGACCGTCGGCAGAACCGCCGGGTCAAACCCGGCTGAGCTACCCGGCTTACAAGTCTCAAAGTCGGGTTGAGCAGTCACATTCACTCCCATCGACTTTTGGGCAACTTCCCACGGTTCGAAATGCACAAAATTCGGCCTGAACACGGGGGACGCTCCCCCCTCGAAGGCGAGGCCGTCGGCAGAACCGCCGGGTCAAACCCGGCTGAGCTACCCGGCTTAAAAGTCTCAAAGTCGGTATGAGCAGTCACATTCACCCCCATTCCCTTTTGGACCACTTCCCACGGTTGGAAATGCATGAAAATCGGCCTGGACACGGGGGAGGCTCCCCCCTCGATGACGAGACCGTCGGCAGAACCGCCGGAACAAACCCGGCTGAGCTACCCGGCTTACAAGTCTCAAAGTCGGTATGAGCAGACACGTCCACCCCCATTCCCTTTTGGACCACTTCCCACCGTTGGAAATGCACGAAAATCGGCCTGTACACGGGGGAGGCACCGGCCTCGAAGACGAGACCGTCGGCAGAACCGCCGGATCAAACCCGGCCGAGCTACCCGGGTTAGAAGCCTCAGAGTCGGGTTGAGCAGTCACATTCACCCCCATCCCCTTTTGAACCTCTTCCCACCGTTGGAAATGCACGAAAATCGGCCTGTACACGGGGGAGGCCCCCCTCTCGAAGACGAGACCGTCGGCAGACCCGACGGATCAAACCCGGCCGAGCTACACGGCTTACAAGTCTCGATGTCGGTATGAGCAGTCACGTCCACCCCCATTCCCTTTTGGACCACTTCCCACGGTACGAAATGCATGAAAATCGGCCTGTACACGGGGGAGGGAGCCGCCTCGAAGACGAGACCGTCGGCAGAACCGCCGGATCAAACCCGGCTGAGCTACCAGGCTCGGAAGCGCCAAAGTCGGTATGAGCAGTCACATTCACTCCCATCCCCTTTTGGGCCGCTTCCCACGGTTCGAAATGCACGAAAATCGGACTGAACACGGGGGAGGCTCCCCCCTCCAAAACGAGACCATCGGCAGAATCGACGGGTCAAACCCGGCCGAGCTACCCGGGTTAGAAGCCTCAGAGTCGGGTTGAGCAGTCACGTTCACTCCCATCCCCTTTTGGACCTCTTCCCACCGTTGGAAATGCACGAAAATCGGCCTGTACACGGGGGAGGGTCCGCCCTCGAAGGCGGGACCGTCGGCAGAACCGCCGGGTCAAACCCGGCTGAGCTACCCGGCTTACAAGTCTCAAAGCCGGGTTGAGCAGTCACGTCCACCCCCATTCCCTTTTGGACCACTTCCCACGGTTGGAAATGCACGAAAATCGGCCTGTACACGGGAGAGGCACCCGCCTCGAAGACGAGACCGTCGGCAGAACCGCCGGGTCAAACCCGGCTGAGCTACCCGGCTCGGAAGCGCCAAAGTCGGTATGAGCAGTCACGTTCACTCCCATCCCCTTTTGGACCGCTTCCCACGGTACGAAATGCATGAAAATCGGCCTGTACACGGGGGAGGCACCCGCCTCGAAGACGAGACCGTCGGCAGAACCGCCGGGTCAAACCCGGCTGAGCTACCCGGCTTACAAGTCTCAAAGTCGGGTTGAGCAGTCACATTCACTCCCATCGACTTTTGGGCAACTTCCCACGGTTCGAAATGCACAAAATTCGGCCTGAACACGGGGGACGCTCCCCCCTCGAAGGCGAGGCCGTCGGCAGAACCGCCGGGTCAAACCCGGCTGAGCTACCCGGCTTAAAAGTCTCAAAGTCGGTATGAGCAGTCACATTCACCCCCATTCCCTTTTGGACCACTTCCCACGGTTGGAAATGCATGAAAATCGGCCTGGACACGGGGGAGGCTCCCCCCTCGATGACGAGACCGTCGGCAGAACCGCCGGAACAAACCCGGCTGAGCTACCCGGCTTACAAGTCTCAAAGTCGGTATGAGCAGACACGTCCACCCCCATTCCCTTTTGGACCACTTCCCACCGTTGGAAATGCACGAAAATCGGCCTGTACACGGGGGAGGCACCGGCCTCGAAGACGAGACCGTCGGCAGAACCGCCGGATCAAACCCGGCCGAGCTACCCGGGTTAGAAGCCTCAGAGTCGGGTTGAGCAGTCACATTCACCCCCATCCCCTTTTGAACCTCTTCCCACCGTTGGAAATGCACGAAAATCGGCCTGTACACGGGGGAGGCCCCCCTCTCGAAGACGAGACCGTCGGCAGACCCGCCGGATCAAACCCGGCCGAGCTACACGGCTTACAAGTCTCGATGTCGGTATGAGCAGTCACGTCCACCCCCATTCCCTTTTGGACCACTTCCCACGGTACGAAATGCATGAAAATCGGCCTGTACACGGGGGAGGGAGCCGCCTCGAAGACGAGACCGTCGGCAGAACCGCCGGATCAAACCCGGCTGAGCTACCAGGCTCGGAAGCGCCAAAGTCGGTATGAGCAGTCACATTCACTCCCATCCCCTTTTGGGCCGCTTCCCACGGTTCGAAATGCACGAAAATCGGACTGAACACGGGGGAGGCTCCCCCCTCCAAAACGAGACCATCGGCAGAATCGACGGGTCAAACCCGGCCGAGCTACCCGGGTTAGAAGCCTCAGAGTCGGGTTGAGCAGTCACGTTCACTCCCATCCCCTTTTGGACCTCTTCCCACCGTTGGAAATGCACGAAAATCGGCCTGTACACGGGGGAGGGTCCGCCCTCGAAGGCGGGACCGTCGGCAGAACCGCCGGGTCAAACCCGGCTGAGCTACCCGGCTTACAAGTCTCAAAGCCGGGTTGAGCAGTCACGTCCACCCCCATTCCCTTTTGGACCACTTCCCACGGTTGGAAATGCACGAAAATCGGCCTGTACACGGGAGAGGCACCCGCCTCGAAGACGAGACCGTCGGCAGAACCGCCGGGTCAAACCCGGCTGAGCTACCCGGCTCGGAAGCGCCAAAGTCGGTATGAGCAGTCACGTTCACTCCCATCCCCTTTTGGACCGCTTCCCACGGTACGAAATGCATGAAAATCGGCCTGTACACGGGGGAGGCACCCGCCTCGAAGACGAGACCGTCGGCAGAACCGCCGGGTCAAACCCGGCTGAGCTACCCGGCTTACAAGTCTCAAAGTCGGGTTGAGCAGTCACATTCACTCCCATCGACTTTTGGGCAACTTCCCACGGTTCGAAATGCACAAAATTCGGCCTGAACACGGGGGACGCTCCCCCCTCGAAGGCGAGGCCGTCGGCAGAACCGCCGGGTCAAACCCGGCTGAGCTACCCGGCTTAAAAGTCTCAAAGTCGGTATGAGCAGTCACATTCACCCCCATTCCCTTTTGGACCACTTCCCACGGTTGGAAATGCATGAAAATCGGCCTGGACACGGGGGAGGCTCCCCCCTCGATGACGAGACCGTCGGCAGAACCGCCGGAACAAACCCGGCTGAGCTACCCGGCTTACAAGTCTCAAAGTCGGTATGAGCAGACACGTCCACCCCCATTCCCTTTTGGACCACTTCCCACCGTTGGAAATGCACGAAAATCGGCCTGTACACGGGGGAGGCACCGGCCTCGAAGACGAGACCGTCGGCAGAACCGCCGGATCAAACCCGGCCGAGCTACCCGGGTTAGAAGCCTCAGAGTCGGGTTGAGCAGTCACATTCACCCCCATCCCCTTTTGAACCTCTTCCCACCGTTGGAAATGCACGAAAATCGGCCTGTACACGGGGGAGGCCCCCCTCTCGAAGACGAGACCGTCGGCAGACCCGACGGATCAAACCCGGCCGAGCTACACGGCTTACAAGTCTCGATGTCGGTATGAGCAGTCACGTCCACCCCCATTCCCTTTTGGACCACTTCCCACGGTACGAAATGCATGAAAATCGGCCTGTACACGGGGGAGGGAGCCGCCTCGAAGACGAGACCGTCGGCAGAACCGCCGGATCAAACCCGGCTGAGCTACCAGGCTCGGAAGCGCCAAAGTCGGTATGAGCAGTCACATTCACTCCCATCCCCTTTTGGGCCGCTTCCCACGGTTCGAAATGCACGAAAATCGGACTGAACACGGGGGAGGCTCCCCCCTCCAAAACGAGACCATCGGCAGAATCGACGGGTCAAACCCGGCCGAGCTACCCGGGTTAGAAGCCTCAGAGTCGGGTTGAGCAGTCACGTTCACTCCCATCCCCTTTTGGACCTCTTCCCACCGTTGGAAATGCACGAAAATCGGCCTGTACACGGGGGAGGGTCCGCCCTCGAAGGCGGGACCGTCGGCAGAACCGCCGGGTCAAACCCGGCTGAGCTACCCGGCTTACAAGTCTCAAAGCCGGGTTGAGCAGTCACGTCCACCCCCATTCCCTTTTGGACCACTTCCCACGGTTGGAAATGCACGAAAATCGGCCTGTACACGGGAGAGGCACCCGCCTCGAAGACGAGACCGTCGGCAGAACCGCCGGGTCAAACCCGGCTGAGCTACCCGGCTCGGAAGCGCCAAAGTCGGTATGAGCAGTCACGTTCACTCCCATCCCCTTTTGGACCGCTTCCCACGGTACGAAATGCATGAAAATCGGCCTGTACACGGGGGAGGCACCCGCCTCGAAGACGAGACCGTCGGCAGAACCGCCGGGTCAAACCCGGCTGAGCTACCAGGCTCGGAAGCGCCAAAGTCGGTATGAGCAGTCACATTCACTCCCATCCCCTTTTGGGCCGCTTCCCACGGTTCGAAATGCACGAAAATCGGACTGAACACGGGGGAGGCTCCCCCCTCCAAAACGAGACCATCGGCAGAATCGACGGGTCAAACCCGGCCGAGCTACCCGGGTTAGAAGCCTCAGAGTCGGGTTGAGCAGTCACGTTCACTCCCATCCCCTTTTGGACCTCTTCCCACCGTTGGAAATGCACGAAAATCGGCCTGTACACGGGGGAGGGTCCGCCCTCGAAGGCGGGACCGTCGGCAGAACCGCCGGGTCAAACCCGGCTGAGCTACCCGGCTTACAAGTCTCAAAGCCGGGTTGAGCAGTCACGTCCACCCCCATTCCCTTTTGGACCACTTCCCACGGTTGGAAATGCACGAAAATCGGCCTGTACACGGGAGAGGCACCCGCCTCGAAGACGAGACCGTCGGCAGAACCGCCGGGTCAAACCCGGCTGAGCTACCCGGCTCGGAAGCGCCAAAGTCGGTATGAGCAGTCACGTTCACTCCCATCCCCTTTTGGACCGCTTCCCACGGTACGAAATGCATGAAAATCGGCCTGTACACGGGGGAGGCACCCGCCTCGAAGACGAGACCGTCGGCAGAACCGCCGGGTCAAACCCGGCTGAGCTACCCGGCTTACAAGTCTCAAAGTCGGGTTGAGCAGTCACATTCACTCCCATCGACTTTTGGGCAACTTCCCACGGTTCGAAATGCACAAAATTCGGCCTGAACACGGGGGACGCTCCCCCCTCGAAGGCGAGGCCGTCGGCAGAACCGCCGGGTCAAACCCGGCTGAGCTACCCGGCTTAAAAGTCTCAAAGTCGGTATGAGCAGTCACATTCACCCCCATTCCCTTTTGGACCACTTCCCACGGTTGGAAATGCATGAAAATCGGCCTGGACACGGGGGAGGCTCCCCCCTCGATGACGAGACCGTCGGCAGAACCGCCGGAACAAACCCGGCTGAGCTACCCGGCTTACAAGTCTCAAAGTCGGTATGAGCAGACACGTCCACCCCCATTCCCTTTTGGACCACTTCCCACCGTTGGAAATGCACGAAAATCGGCCTGTACACGGGGGAGGCACCGGCCTCGAAGACGAGACCGTCGGCAGAACCGCCGGATCAAACCCGGCCGAGCTACCCGGGTTAGAAGCCTCAGAGTCGGGTTGAGCAGTCACATTCACCCCCATCCCCTTTTGAACCTCTTCCCACCGTTGGAAATGCACGAAAATCGGCCTGTACACGGGGGAGGCCCCCCTCTCGAAGACGAGACCGTCGGCAGACCCGACGGATCAAACCCGGCCGAGCTACACGGCTTACAAGTCTCGATGTCGGTATGAGCAGTCACGTCCACCCCCATTCCCTTTTGGACCACTTCCCACGGTACGAAATGCATGAAAATCGGCCTGTACACGGGGGAGGGAGCCGCCTCGAAGACGAGACCGTCGGCAGAACCGCCGGATCAAACCCGGCTGAGCTACCAGGCTCGGAAGCGCCAAAGTCGGTATGAGCAGTCACATTCACTCCCATCCCCTTTTGGGCCGCTTCCCACGGTTCGAAATGCACGAAAATCGGACTGAACACGGGGGAGGCTCCCCCCTCCAAAACGAGACCATCGGCAGAATCGACGGGTCAAACCCGGCCGAGCTACCCGGGTTAGAAGCCTCAGAGTCGGGTTGAGCAGTCACGTTCACTCCCATCCCCTTTTGGACCTCTTCCCACCGTTGGAAATGCACGAAAATCGGCCTGTACACGGGGGAGGGTCCGCCCTCGAAGGCGGGACCGTCGGCAGAACCGCCGGGTCAAACCCGGCTGAGCTACCCGGCTTACAAGTCTCAAAGCCGGGTTGAGCAGTCACGTCCACCCCCATTCCCTTTTGGACCACTTCCCACGGTTGGAAATGCACGAAAATCGGCCTGTACACGGGAGAGGCACCCGCCTCGAAGACGAGACCGTCGGCAGAACCGCCGGGTCAAACCCGGCTGAGCTACCCGGCTCGGAAGCGCCAAAGTCGGTATGAGCAGTCACGTTCACTCCCATCCCCTTTTGGACCGCTTCCCACGGTACGAAATGCATGAAAATCGGCCTGTACACGGGGGAGGCACCCGCCTCGAAGACGAGACCGTCGGCAGAACCGCCGGGTCAAACCCGGCTGAGCTACCCGGCTTACAAGTCTCAAAGTCGGGTTGAGCAGTCACATTCACTCCCATCGACTTTTGGGCAACTTCCCACGGTTCGAAATGCACAAAATTCGGCCTGAACACGGGGGACGCTCCCCCCTCGAAGGCGAGGCCGTCGGCAGAACCGCCGGGTCAAACCCGGCTGAGCTACCCGGCTTAAAAGTCTCAAAGTCGGTATGAGCAGTCACATTCACCCCCATTCCCTTTTGGACCACTTCCCACGGTTGGAAATGCATGAAAATCGGCCTGGACACGGGGGAGGCTCCCCCCTCGATGACGAGACCGTCGGCAGAACCGCCGGAACAAACCCGGCTGAGCTACCCGGCTTACAAGTCTCAAAGTCGGTATGAGCAGACACGTCCACCCCCATTCCCTTTTGGACCACTTCCCACCGTTGGAAATGCACGAAAATCGGCCTGTACACGGGGGAGGCACCGGCCTCGAAGACGAGACCGTCGGCAGAACCGCCGGATCAAACCCGGCCGAGCTACCCGGGTTAGAAGCCTCAGAGTCGGGTTGAGCAGTCACATTCACCCCCATCCCCTTTTGAACCTCTTCCCACCGTTGGAAATGCACGAAAATCGGCCTGTACACGGGGGAGGCCCCCCTCTCGAAGACGAGACCGTCGGCAGACCCGACGGATCAAACCCGGCCGAGCTACACGGCTTACAAGTCTCGATGTCGGTATGAGCAGTCACGTCCACCCCCATTCCCTTTTGGACCACTTCCCACGGTACGAAATGCATGAAAATCGGCCTGTACACGGGGGAGGGAGCCGCCTCGAAGACGAGACCGTCGGCAGAACCGCCGGATCAAACCCGGCTGAGCTACCAGGCTCGGAAGCGCCAAAGTCGGTATGAGCAGTCACATTCACTCCCATCCCCTTTTGGGCCGCTTCCCACGGTTCGAAATGCACGAAAATCGGACTGAACACGGGGGAGGCTCCCCCCTCCAAAACGAGACCATCGGCAGAATCGACGGGTCAAACCCGGCCGAGCTACCCGGGTTAGAAGCCTCAGAGTCGGGTTGAGCAGTCACGTTCACTCCCATCCCCTTTTGGACCTCTTCCCACCGTTGGAAATGCACGAAAATCGGCCTGTACACGGGGGAGGGTCCGCCCTCGAAGGCGGGACCGTCGGCAGAACCGCCGGGTCAAACCCGGCTGAGCTACCCGGCTTACAAGTCTCAAAGCCGGGTTGAGCAGTCACGTCCACCCCCATTCCCTTTTGGACCACTTCCCACGGTTGGAAATGCACGAAAATCGGCCTGTACACGGGAGAGGCACCCGCCTCGAAGACGAGACCGTCGGCAGAACCGCCGGGTCAAACCCGGCTGAGCTACCCGGCTCGGAAGCGCCAAAGTCGGTATGAGCAGTCACGTTCACTCCCATCCCCTTTTGGACCGCTTCCCACGGTACGAAATGCATGAAAATCGGCCTGTACACGGGGGAGGCACCCGCCTCGAAGACGAGACCGTCGGCAGAACCGCCGGGTCAAACCCGGCTGAGCTACCCGGCTTACAAGTCTCAAAGTCGGGTTGAGCAGTCACATTCACTCCCATCGACTTTTGGGCAACTTCCCACGGTTCGAAATGCACAAAATTCGGCCTGAACACGGGGGACGCTCCCCCCTCGAAGGCGAGGCCGTCGGCAGAACCGCCGGGTCAAACCCGGCTGAGCTACCCGGCTTAAAAGTCTCAAAGTCGGTATGAGCAGTCACATTCACCCCCATTCCCTTTTGGACCACTTCCCACGGTTGGAAATGCATGAAAATCGGCCTGGACACGGGGGAGGCTCCCCCCTCGATGACGAGACCGTCGGCAGAACCGCCGGAACAAACCCGGCTGAGCTACCCGGCTTACAAGTCTCAAAGTCGGTATGAGCAGACACGTCCACCCCCATTCCCTTTTGGACCACTTCCCACCGTTGGAAATGCACGAAAATCGGCCTGTACACGGGGGAGGCACCGGCCTCGAAGACGAGACCGTCGGCAGAACCGCCGGATCAAACCCGGCCGAGCTACCCGGGTTAGAAGCCTCAGAGTCGGGTTGAGCAGTCACATTCACCCCCATCCCCTTTTGAACCTCTTCCCACCGTTGGAAATGCACGAAAATCGGCCTGTACACGGGGGAGGCCCCCCTCTCGAAGACGAGACCGTCGGCAGACCCGCCGGATCAAACCCGGCCGAGCTACACGGCTTACAAGTCTCGATGTCGGTATGAGCAGTCACGTCCACCCCCATTCCCTTTTGGACCACTTCCCACGGTACGAAATGCATGAAAATCGGCCTGTACACGGGGGAGGGAGCCGCCTCGAAGACGAGACCGTCGGCAGAACCGCCGGATCAAACCCGGCTGAGCTACCAGGCTCGGAAGCGCCAAAGTCGGTATGAGCAGTCACATTCACTCCCATCCCCTTTTGGGCCGCTTCCCACGGTTCGAAATGCACGAAAATCGGACTGAACACGGGGGAGGCTCCCCCCTCCAAAACGAGACCATCGGCAGAATCGACGGGTCAAACCCGGCCGAGCTACCCGGGTTAGAAGCCTCAGAGTCGGGTTGAGCAGTCACGTTCACTCCCATCCCCTTTTGGACCTCTTCCCACCGTTGGAAATGCACGAAAATCGGCCTGTACACGGGGGAGGGTCCGCCCTCGAAGGCGGGACCGTCGGCAGAACCGCCGGGTCAAACCCGGCTGAGCTACCCGGCTTACAAGTCTCAAAGCCGGGTTGAGCAGTCACGTCCACCCCCATTCCCTTTTGGACCACTTCCCACGGTTGGAAATGCACGAAAATCGGCCTGTACACGGGAGAGGCACCCGCCTCGAAGACGAGACCGTCGGCAGAACCGCCGGGTCAAACCCGGCTGAGCTACCCGGCTCGGAAGCGCCAAAGTCGGTATGAGCAGTCACGTTCACTCCCATCCCCTTTTGGACCGCTTCCCACGGTACGAAATGCATGAAAATCGGCCTGTACACGGGGGAGGCACCCGCCTCGAAGACGAGACCGTCGGCAGAACCGCCGGGTCAAACCCGGCTGAGCTACCCGGCTTACAAGTCTCAAAGTCGGGTTGAGCAGTCACATTCACTCCCATCGACTTTTGGGCAACTTCCCACGGTTCGAAATGCACAAAATTCGGCCTGAACACGGGGGACGCTCCCCCCTCGAAGGCGAGGCCGTCGGCAGAACCGCCGGGTCAAACCCGGCTGAGCTACCCGGCTTAAAAGTCTCAAAGTCGGTATGAGCAGTCACATTCACCCCCATTCCCTTTTGGACCACTTCCCACGGTTGGAAATGCATGAAAATCGGCCTGGACACGGGGGAGGCTCCCCCCTCGATGACGAGACCGTCGGCAGAACCGCCGGAACAAACCCGGCTGAGCTACCCGGCTTACAAGTCTCAAAGTCGGTATGAGCAGACACGTCCACCCCCATTCCCTTTTGGACCACTTCCCACCGTTGGAAATGCACGAAAATCGGCCTGTACACGGGGGAGGCACCGGCCTCGAAGACGAGACCGTCGGCAGAACCGCCGGATCAAACCCGGCCGAGCTACCCGGGTTAGAAGCCTCAGAGTCGGGTTGAGCAGTCACATTCACCCCCATCCCCTTTTGAACCTCTTCCCACCGTTGGAAATGCACGAAAATCGGCCTGTACACGGGGGAGGCCCCCCTCTCGAAGACGAGACCGTCGGCAGACCCGACGGATCAAACCCGGCCGAGCTACACGGCTTACAAGTCTCGATGTCGGTATGAGCAGTCACGTCCACCCCCATTCCCTTTTGGACCACTTCCCACGGTACGAAATGCATGAAAATCGGCCTGTACACGGGGGAGGGAGCCGCCTCGAAGACGAGACCGTCGGCAGAACCGCCGGATCAAACCCGGCTGAGCTACCAGGCTCGGAAGCGCCAAAGTCGGTATGAGCAGTCACATTCACTCCCATCCCCTTTTGGGCCGCTTCCCACGGTTCGAAATGCACGAAAATCGGACTGAACACGGGGGAGGCTCCCCCCTCCAAAACGAGACCATCGGCAGAATCGACGGGTCAAACCCGGCCGAGCTACCCGGGTTAGAAGCCTCAGAGTCGGGTTGAGCAGTCACGTTCACTCCCATCCCCTTTTGGACCTCTTCCCACCGTTGGAAATGCACGAAAATCGGCCTGTACACGGGGGAGGGTCCGCCCTCGAAGGCGGGACCGTCGGCAGAACCGCCGGGTCAAACCCGGCTGAGCTACCCGGCTTACAAGTCTCAAAGCCGGGTTGAGCAGTCACGTCCACCCCCATTCCCTTTTGGACCACTTCCCACGGTTGGAAATGCACGAAAATCGGCCTGTACACGGGAGAGGCACCCGCCTCGAAGACGAGACCGTCGGCAGAACCGCCGGGTCAAACCCGGCTGAGCTACCCGGCTCGGAAGCGCCAAAGTCGGTATGAGCAGTCACGTTCACTCCCATCCCCTTTTGGACCGCTTCCCACGGTACGAAATGCATGAAAATCGGCCTGTACACGGGGGAGGCACCCGCCTCGAAGACGAGACCGTCGGCAGAACCGCCGGGTCAAACCCGGCTGAGCTACCAGGCTCGGAAGCGCCAAAGTCGGTATGAGCAGTCACATTCACTCCCATCCCCTTTTGGGCCGCTTCCCACGGTTCGAAATGCACGAAAATCGGACTGAACACGGGGGAGGCTCCCCCCTCCAAAACGAGACCATCGGCAGAATCGACGGGTCAAACCCGGCCGAGCTACCCGGGTTAGAAGCCTCAGAGTCGGGTTGAGCAGTCACGTTCACTCCCATCCCCTTTTGGACCTCTTCCCACCGTTGGAAATGCACGAAAATCGGCCTGTACACGGGGGAGGGTCCGCCCTCGAAGGCGGGACCGTCGGCAGAACCGCCGGGTCAAACCCGGCTGAGCTACCCGGCTTACAAGTCTCAAAGCCGGGTTGAGCAGTCACGTCCACCCCCATTCCCTTTTGGACCACTTCCCACGGTTGGAAATGCACGAAAATCGGCCTGTACACGGGAGAGGCACCCGCCTCGAAGACGAGACCGTCGGCAGAACCGCCGGGTCAAACCCGGCTGAGCTACCCGGCTCGGAAGCGCCAAAGTCGGTATGAGCAGTCACGTTCACTCCCATCCCCTTTTGGACCGCTTCCCACGGTACGAAATGCATGAAAATCGGCCTGTACACGGGGGAGGCACCCGCCTCGAAGACGAGACCGTCGGCAGAACCGCCGGGTCAAACCCGGCTGAGCTACCCGGCTTACAAGTCTCAAAGTCGGGTTGAGCAGTCACATTCACTCCCATCGACTTTTGGGCAACTTCCCACGGTTCGAAATGCACAAAATTCGGCCTGAACACGGGGGACGCTCCCCCCTCGAAGGCGAGGCCGTCGGCAGAACCGCCGGGTCAAACCCGGCTGAGCTACCCGGCTTAAAAGTCTCAAAGTCGGTATGAGCAGTCACATTCACCCCCATTCCCTTTTGGACCACTTCCCACGGTTGGAAATGCATGAAAATCGGCCTGGACACGGGGGAGGCTCCCCCCTCGATGACGAGACCGTCGGCAGAACCGCCGGAACAAACCCGGCTGAGCTACCCGGCTTACAAGTCTCAAAGTCGGTATGAGCAGACACGTCCACCCCCATTCCCTTTTGGACCACTTCCCACCGTTGGAAATGCACGAAAATCGGCCTGTACACGGGGGAGGCACCGGCCTCGAAGACGAGACCGTCGGCAGAACCGCCGGATCAAACCCGGCCGAGCTACCCGGGTTAGAAGCCTCAGAGTCGGGTTGAGCAGTCACATTCACCCCCATCCCCTTTTGAACCTCTTCCCACCGTTGGAAATGCACGAAAATCGGCCTGTACACGGGGGAGGCCCCCCTCTCGAAGACGAGACCGTCGGCAGACCCGACGGATCAAACCCGGCCGAGCTACACGGCTTACAAGTCTCGATGTCGGTATGAGCAGTCACGTCCACCCCCATTCCCTTTTGGACCACTTCCCACGGTACGAAATGCATGAAAATCGGCCTGTACACGGGGGAGGGAGCCGCCTCGAAGACGAGACCGTCGGCAGAACCGCCGGATCAAACCCGGCTGAGCTACCAGGCTCGGAAGCGCCAAAGTCGGTATGAGCAGTCACATTCACTCCCATCCCCTTTTGGGCCGCTTCCCACGGTTCGAAATGCACGAAAATCGGACTGAACACGGGGGAGGCTCCCCCCTCCAAAACGAGACCATCGGCAGAATCGACGGGTCAAACCCGGCCGAGCTACCCGGGTTAGAAGCCTCAGAGTCGGGTTGAGCAGTCACGTTCACTCCCATCCCCTTTTGGACCTCTTCCCACCGTTGGAAATGCACGAAAATCGGCCTGTACACGGGGGAGGGTCCGCCCTCGAAGGCGGGACCGTCGGCAGAACCGCCGGGTCAAACCCGGCTGAGCTACCCGGCTTACAAGTCTCAAAGCCGGGTTGAGCAGTCACGTCCACCCCCATTCCCTTTTGGACCACTTCCCACGGTTGGAAATGCACGAAAATCGGCCTGTACACGGGAGAGGCACCCGCCTCGAAGACGAGACCGTCGGCAGAACCGCCGGGTCAAACCCGGCTGAGCTACCCGGCTCGGAAGCGCCAAAGTCGGTATGAGCAGTCACGTTCACTCCCATCCCCTTTTGGACCGCTTCCCACGGTACGAAATGCATGAAAATCGGCCTGTACACGGGGGAGGCACCCGCCTCGAAGACGAGACCGTCGGCAGAACCGCCGGGTCAAACCCGGCTGAGCTACCCGGCTTACAAGTCTCAAAGTCGGGTTGAGCAGTCACATTCACTCCCATCGACTTTTGGGCAACTTCCCACGGTTCGAAATGCACAAAATTCGGCCTGAACACGGGGGACGCTCCCCCCTCGAAGGCGAGGCCGTCGGCAGAACCGCCGGGTCAAACCCGGCTGAGCTACCCGGCTTAAAAGTCTCAAAGTCGGTATGAGCAGTCACATTCACCCCCATTCCCTTTTGGACCACTTCCCACGGTTGGAAATGCATGAAAATCGGCCTGGACACGGGGGAGGCTCCCCCCTCGATGACGAGACCGTCGGCAGAACCGCCGGAACAAACCCGGCTGAGCTACCCGGCTTACAAGTCTCAAAGTCGGTATGAGCAGACACGTCCACCCCCATTCCCTTTTGGACCACTTCCCACCGTTGGAAATGCACGAAAATCGGCCTGTACACGGGGGAGGCACCGGCCTCGAAGACGAGACCGTCGGCAGAACCGCCGGATCAAACCCGGCCGAGCTACCCGGGTTAGAAGCCTCAGAGTCGGGTTGAGCAGTCACATTCACCCCCATCCCCTTTTGAACCTCTTCCCACCGTTGGAAATGCACGAAAATCGGCCTGTACACGGGGGAGGCCCCCCTCTCGAAGACGAGACCGTCGGCAGACCCGACGGATCAAACCCGGCCGAGCTACACGGCTTACAAGTCTCGATGTCGGTATGAGCAGTCACGTCCACCCCCATTCCCTTTTGGACCACTTCCCACGGTACGAAATGCATGAAAATCGGCCTGTACACGGGGGAGGGAGCCGCCTCGAAGACGAGACCGTCGGCAGAACCGCCGGATCAAACCCGGCTGAGCTACCAGGCTCGGAAGCGCCAAAGTCGGTATGAGCAGTCACATTCACCCCCATCCCCTTTTGGGCCGCTTCCCACGGTTCGAAATGCACGAAAATCGGACTGAACACGGGGGAGGCTCCCCCCTCCAAAACGAGACCATCGGCAGAATCGACGGGTCAAACCCGGCCGAGCTACCCGGGTTAGAAGCCTCAGAGTCGGGTTGAGCAGTCACGTTCACTCCCATCCCCTTTTGGACCTCTTCCCACCGTTGGAAATGCACGAAAATCGGCCTGTACACGGGGGAGGGTCCGCCCTCGAAGGCGGGACCGTCGGCAGAACCGCCGGGTCAAACCCGGCTGAGCTACCCGGCTTACAAGTCTCAAAGCCGGGTTGAGCAGTCACGTCCACCCCCATTCCCTTTTGGACCACTTCCCACGGTTGGAAATGCACGAAAATCGGCCTGTACACGGGAGAGGCACCCGCCTCGAAGACGAGACCGTCGGCAGAACCGCCGGGTCAAACCCGGCTGAGCTACCCGGCTCGGAAGCGCCAAAGTCGGTATGAGCAGTCACGTTCACTCCCATCCCCTTTTGGACCGCTTCCCACGGTACGAAATGCATGAAAATCGGCCTGTACACGGGGGAGGCACCCGCCTCGAAGACGAGACCGTCGGCAGAACCGCCGGGTCAAACCCGGCTGAGCTACCCGGCTTACAAGTCTCAAAGTCGGGTTGAGCAGTCACATTCACTCCCATCGACTTTTGGGCAACTTCCCACGGTTCGAAATGCACAAAATTCGGCCTGAACACGGGGGACGCTCCCCCCTCGAAGGCGAGGCCGTCGGCAGAACCGCCGGGTCAAACCCGGCTGAGCTACCCGGCTTAAAAGTCTCAAAGTCGGTATGAGCAGTCACATTCACCCCCATTCCCTTTTGGACCACTTCCCACGGTTGGAAATGCATGAAAATCGGCCTGGACACGGGGGAGGCTCCCCCCTCGATGACGAGACCGTCGGCAGAACCGCCGGAACAAACCCGGCTGAGCTACCCGGCTTACAAGTCTCAAAGTCGGTATGAGCAGACACGTCCACCCCCATTCCCTTTTGGACCACTTCCCACCGTTGGAAATGCACGAAAATCGGCCTGTACACGGGGGAGGCACCGGCCTCGAAGACGAGACCGTCGGCAGAACCGCCGGATCAAACCCGGCCGAGCTACCCGGGTTAGAAGCCTCAGAGTCGGGTTGAGCAGTCACATTCACCCCCATCCCCTTTTGAACCTCTTCCCACCGTTGGAAATGCACGAAAATCGGCCTGTACACGGGGGAGGCCCCCCTCTCGAAGACGAGACCGTCGGCAGACCCGCCGGATCAAACCCGGCCGAGCTACACGGCTTACAAGTCTCGATGTCGGTATGAGCAGTCACGTCCACCCCCATTCCCTTTTGGACCACTTCCCACGGTACGAAATGCATGAAAATCGGCCTGTACACGGGGGAGGGAGCCGCCTCGAAGACGAGACCGTCGGCAGAACCGCCGGATCAAACCCGGCTGAGCTACCAGGCTCGGAAGCGCCAAAGTCGGTATGAGCAGTCACATTCACTCCCATCCCCTTTTGGGCCGCTTCCCACGGTTCGAAATGCACGAAAATCGGACTGAACACGGGGGAGGCTCCCCCCTCCAAAACGAGACCATCGGCAGAATCGACGGGTCAAACCCGGCCGAGCTACCCGGGTTAGAAGCCTCAGAGTCGGGTTGAGCAGTCACGTTCACTCCCATCCCCTTTTGGACCTCTTCCCACCGTTGGAAATGCACGAAAATCGGCCTGTACACGGGGGAGGGTCCGCCCTCGAAGGCGGGACCGTCGGCAGAACCGCCGGGTCAAACCCGGCTGAGCTACCCGGCTTACAAGTCTCAAAGCCGGGTTGAGCAGTCACGTCCACCCCCATTCCCTTTTGGACCACTTCCCACGGTTGGAAATGCACGAAAATCGGCCTGTACACGGGAGAGGCACCCGCCTCGAAGACGAGACCGTCGGCAGAACCGCCGGGTCAAACCCGGCTGAGCTACCCGGCTCGGAAGCGCCAAAGTCGGTATGAGCAGTCACGTTCACTCCCATCCCCTTTTGGACCGCTTCCCACGGTACGAAATGCATGAAAATCGGCCTGTACACGGGGGAGGCACCCGCCTCGAAGACGAGACCGTCGGCAGAACCGCCGGGTCAAACCCGGCTGAGCTACCCGGCTTACAAGTCTCAAAGTCGGGTTGAGCAGTCACATTCACTCCCATCGACTTTTGGGCAACTTCCCACGGTTCGAAATGCACAAAATTCGGCCTGAACACGGGGGACGCTCCCCCCTCGAAGGCGAGGCCGTCGGCAGAACCGCCGGGTCAAACCCGGCTGAGCTACCCGGCTTAAAAGTCTCAAAGTCGGTATGAGCAGTCACATTCACCCCCATTCCCTTTTGGACCACTTCCCACGGTTGGAAATGCATGAAAATCGGCCTGGACACGGGGGAGGCTCCCCCCTCGATGACGAGACCGTCGGCAGAACCGCCGGAACAAACCCGGCTGAGCTACCCGGCTTACAAGTCTCAAAGTCGGTATGAGCAGACACGTCCACCCCCATTCCCTTTTGGACCACTTCCCACCGTTGGAAATGCACGAAAATCGGCCTGTACACGGGGGAGGCACCGGCCTCGAAGACGAGACCGTCGGCAGAACCGCCGGATCAAACCCGGCCGAGCTACCCGGGTTAGAAGCCTCAGAGTCGGGTTGAGCAGTCACATTCACCCCCATCCCCTTTTGAACCTCTTCCCACCGTTGGAAATGCACGAAAATCGGCCTGTACACGGGGGAGGCCCCCCTCTCGAAGACGAGACCGTCGGCAGACCCGACGGATCAAACCCGGCCGAGCTACACGGCTTACAAGTCTCGATGTCGGTATGAGCAGTCACGTCCACCCCCATTCCCTTTTGGACCACTTCCCACGGTACGAAATGCATGAAAATCGGCCTGTACACGGGGGAGGGAGCCGCCTCGAAGACGAGACCGTCGGCAGAACCGCCGGATCAAACCCGGCTGAGCTACCAGGCTCGGAAGCGCCAAAGTCGGTATGAGCAGTCACATTCACTCCCATCCCCTTTTGGGCCGCTTCCCACGGTTCGAAATGCACGAAAATCGGACTGAACACGGGGGAGGCTCCCCCCTCCAAAACGAGACCATCGGCAGAATCGACGGGTCAAACCCGGCCGAGCTACCCGGGTTAGAAGCCTCAGAGTCGGGTTGAGCAGTCACGTTCACTCCCATCCCCTTTTGGACCTCTTCCCACCGTTGGAAATGCACGAAAATCGGCCTGTACACGGGGGAGGGTCCGCCCTCGAAGGCGGGACCGTCGGCAGAACCGCCGGGTCAAACCCGGCTGAGCTACCCGGCTTACAAGTCTCAAAGCCGGGTTGAGCAGTCACGTCCACCCCCATTCCCTTTTGGACCACTTCCCACGGTTGGAAATGCACGAAAATCGGCCTGTACACGGGAGAGGCACCCGCCTCGAAGACGAGACCGTCGGCAGAACCGCCGGGTCAAACCCGGCTGAGCTACCCGGCTCGGAAGCGCCAAAGTCGGTATGAGCAGTCACGTTCACTCCCATCCCCTTTTGGACCGCTTCCCACGGTACGAAATGCATGAAAATCGGCCTGTACACGGGGGAGGCACCCGCCTCGAAGACGAGACCGTCGGCAGAACCGCCGGGTCAAACCCGGCTGAGCTACCAGGCTCGGAAGCGCCAAAGTCGGTATGAGCAGTCACATTCACTCCCATCCCCTTTTGGGCCGCTTCCCACGGTTCGAAATGCACGAAAATCGGACTGAACACGGGGGAGGCTCCCCCCTCCAAAACGAGACCATCGGCAGAATCGACGGGTCAAACCCGGCCGAGCTACCCGGGTTAGAAGCCTCAGAGTCGGGTTGAGCAGTCACGTTCACTCCCATCCCCTTTTGGACCTCTTCCCACCGTTGGAAATGCACGAAAATCGGCCTGTACACGGGGGAGGGTCCGCCCTCGAAGGCGGGACCGTCGGCAGAACCGCCGGGTCAAACCCGGCTGAGCTACCCGGCTTACAAGTCTCAAAGCCGGGTTGAGCAGTCACGTCCACCCCCATTCCCTTTTGGACCACTTCCCACGGTTGGAAATGCACGAAAATCGGCCTGTACACGGGAGAGGCACCCGCCTCGAAGACGAGACCGTCGGCAGAACCGCCGGGTCAAACCCGGCTGAGCTACCCGGCTCGGAAGCGCCAAAGTCGGTATGAGCAGTCACGTTCACTCCCATCCCCTTTTGGACCGCTTCCCACGGTACGAAATGCATGAAAATCGGCCTGTACACGGGGGAGGCACCCGCCTCGAAGACGAGACCGTCGGCAGAACCGCCGGGTCAAACCCGGCTGAGCTACCCGGCTTACAAGTCTCAAAGTCGGGTTGAGCAGTCACATTCACTCCCATCGACTTTTGGGCAACTTCCCACGGTTCGAAATGCACAAAATTCGGCCTGAACACGGGGGACGCTCCCCCCTCGAAGGCGAGGCCGTCGGCAGAACCGCCGGGTCAAACCCGGCTGAGCTACCCGGCTTAAAAGTCTCAAAGTCGGTATGAGCAGTCACATTCACCCCCATTCCCTTTTGGACCACTTCCCACGGTTGGAAATGCATGAAAATCGGCCTGGACACGGGGGAGGCTCCCCCCTCGATGACGAGACCGTCGGCAGAACCGCCGGAACAAACCCGGCTGAGCTACCCGGCTTACAAGTCTCAAAGTCGGTATGAGCAGACACGTCCACCCCCATTCCCTTTTGGACCACTTCCCACCGTTGGAAATGCACGAAAATCGGCCTGTACACGGGGGAGGCACCGGCCTCGAAGACGAGACCGTCGGCAGAACCGCCGGATCAAACCCGGCCGAGCTACCCGGGTTAGAAGCCTCAGAGTCGGGTTGAGCAGTCACATTCACCCCCATCCCCTTTTGAACCTCTTCCCACCGTTGGAAATGCACGAAAATCGGCCTGTACACGGGGGAGGCCCCCCTCTCGAAGACGAGACCGTCGGCAGACCCGACGGATCAAACCCGGCCGAGCTACACGGCTTACAAGTCTCGATGTCGGTATGAGCAGTCACGTCCACCCCCATTCCCTTTTGGACCACTTCCCACGGTACGAAATGCATGAAAATCGGCCTGTACACGGGGGAGGGAGCCGCCTCGAAGACGAGACCGTCGGCAGAACCGCCGGATCAAACCCGGCTGAGCTACCAGGCTCGGAAGCGCCAAAGTCGGTATGAGCAGTCACATTCACTCCCATCCCCTTTTGGGCCGCTTCCCACGGTTCGAAATGCACGAAAATCGGACTGAACACGGGGGAGGCTCCCCCCTCCAAAACGAGACCATCGGCAGAATCGACGGGTCAAACCCGGCCGAGCTACCCGGGTTAGAAGCCTCAGAGTCGGGTTGAGCAGTCACGTTCACTCCCATCCCCTTTTGGACCTCTTCCCACCGTTGGAAATGCACGAAAATCGGCCTGTACACGGGGGAGGGTCCGCCCTCGAAGGCGGGACCGTCGGCAGAACCGCCGGGTCAAACCCGGCTGAGCTACCCGGCTTACAAGTCTCAAAGCCGGGTTGAGCAGTCACGTCCACCCCCATTCCCTTTTGGACCACTTCCCACGGTTGGAAATGCACGAAAATCGGCCTGTACACGGGAGAGGCACCCGCCTCGAAGACGAGACCGTCGGCAGAACCGCCGGGTCAAACCCGGCTGAGCTACCCGGCTCGGAAGCGCCAAAGTCGGTATGAGCAGTCACGTTCACTCCCATCCCCTTTTGGACCGCTTCCCACGGTACGAAATGCATGAAAATCGGCCTGTACACGGGGGAGGCACCCGCCTCGAAGACGAGACCGTCGGCAGAACCGCCGGGTCAAACCCGGCTGAGCTACCCGGCTTACAAGTCTCAAAGTCGGGTTGAGCAGTCACATTCACTCCCATCGACTTTTGGGCAACTTCCCACGGTTCGAAATGCACAAAATTCGGCCTGAACACGGGGGACGCTCCCCCCTCGAAGGCGAGGCCGTCGGCAGAACCGCCGGGTCAAACCCGGCTGAGCTACCCGGCTTAAAAGTCTCAAAGTCGGTATGAGCAGTCACATTCACCCCCATTCCCTTTTGGACCACTTCCCACGGTTGGAAATGCATGAAAATCGGCCTGGACACGGGGGAGGCTCCCCCCTCGATGACGAGACCGTCGGCAGAACCGCCGGAACAAACCCGGCTGAGCTACCCGGCTTACAAGTCTCAAAGTCGGTATGAGCAGACACGTCCACCCCCATTCCCTTTTGGACCACTTCCCACCGTTGGAAATGCACGAAAATCGGCCTGTACACGGGGGAGGCACCGGCCTCGAAGACGAGACCGTCGGCAGAACCGCCGGATCAAACCCGGCCGAGCTACCCGGGTTAGAAGCCTCAGAGTCGGGTTGAGCAGTCACATTCACCCCCATCCCCTTTTGAACCTCTTCCCACCGTTGGAAATGCACGAAAATCGGCCTGTACACGGGGGAGGCCCCCCTCTCGAAGACGAGACCGTCGGCAGACCCGACGGATCAAACCCGGCCGAGCTACACGGCTTACAAGTCTCGATGTCGGTATGAGCAGTCACGTCCACCCCCATTCCCTTTTGGACCACTTCCCACGGTACGAAATGCATGAAAATCGGCCTGTACACGGGGGAGGGAGCCGCCTCGAAGACGAGACCGTCGGCAGAACCGCCGGATCAAACCCGGCTGAGCTACCAGGCTCGGAAGCGCCAAAGTCGGTATGAGCAGTCACATTCACTCCCATCCCCTTTTGGGCCGCTTCCCACGGTTCGAAATGCACGAAAATCGGACTGAACACGGGGGAGGCTCCCCCCTCCAAAACGAGACCATCGGCAGAATCGACGGGTCAAACCCGGCCGAGCTACCCGGGTTAGAAGCCTCAGAGTCGGGTTGAGCAGTCACGTTCACTCCCATCCCCTTTTGGACCTCTTCCCACCGTTGGAAATGCACGAAAATCGGCCTGTACACGGGGGAGGGTCCGCCCTCGAAGGCGGGACCGTCGGCAGAACCGCCGGGTCAAACCCGGCTGAGCTACCCGGCTTACAAGTCTCAAAGCCGGGTTGAGCAGTCACGTCCACCCCCATTCCCTTTTGGACCACTTCCCACGGTTGGAAATGCACGAAAATCGGCCTGTACACGGGAGAGGCACCCGCCTCGAAGACGAGACCGTCGGCAGAACCGCCGGGTCAAACCCGGCTGAGCTACCCGGCTCGGAAGCGCCAAAGTCGGTATGAGCAGTCACGTTCACTCCCATCCCCTTTTGGACCGCTTCCCACGGTACGAAATGCATGAAAATCGGCCTGTACACGGGGGAGGCACCCGCCTCGAAGACGAGACCGTCGGCAGAACCGCCGGGTCAAACCCGGCTGAGCTACCCGGCTTACAAGTCTCAAAGTCGGGTTGAGCAGTCACATTCACTCCCATCGACTTTTGGGCAACTTCCCACGGTTCGAAATGCACAAAATTCGGCCTGAACACGGGGGACGCTCCCCCCTCGAAGGCGAGGCCGTCGGCAGAACCGCCGGGTCAAACCCGGCTGAGCTACCCGGCTTAAAAGTCTCAAAGTCGGTATGAGCAGTCACATTCACCCCCATTCCCTTTTGGACCACTTCCCACGGTTGGAAATGCATGAAAATCGGCCTGGACACGGGGGAGGCTCCCCCCTCGATGACGAGACCGTCGGCAGAACCGCCGGAACAAACCCGGCTGAGCTACCCGGCTTACAAGTCTCAAAGTCGGTATGAGCAGACACGTCCACCCCCATTCCCTTTTGGACCACTTCCCACCGTTGGAAATGCACGAAAATCGGCCTGTACACGGGGGAGGCACCGGCCTCGAAGACGAGACCGTCGGCAGAACCGCCGGATCAAACCCGGCCGAGCTACCCGGGTTAGAAGCCTCAGAGTCGGGTTGAGCAGTCACATTCACCCCCATCCCCTTTTGAACCTCTTCCCACCGTTGGAAATGCACGAAAATCGGCCTGTACACGGGGGAGGCCCCCCTCTCGAAGACGAGACCGTCGGCAGACCCGCCGGATCAAACCCGGCCGAGCTACACGGCTTACAAGTCTCGATGTCGGTATGAGCAGTCACGTCCACCCCCATTCCCTTTTGGACCACTTCCCACGGTACGAAATGCATGAAAATCGGCCTGTACACGGGGGAGGGAGCCGCCTCGAAGACGAGACCGTCGGCAGAACCGCCGGATCAAACCCGGCTGAGCTACCAGGCTCGGAAGCGCCAAAGTCGGTATGAGCAGTCACATTCACTCCCATCCCCTTTTGGGCCGCTTCCCACGGTTCGAAATGCACGAAAATCGGACTGAACACGGGGGAGGCTCCCCCCTCCAAAACGAGACCATCGGCAGAATCGACGGGTCAAACCCGGCCGAGCTACCCGGGTTAGAAGCCTCAGAGTCGGGTTGAGCAGTCACGTTCACTCCCATCCCCTTTTGGACCTCTTCCCACCGTTGGAAATGCACGAAAATCGGCCTGTACACGGGGGAGGGTCCGCCCTCGAAGGCGGGACCGTCGGCAGAACCGCCGGGTCAAACCCGGCTGAGCTACCCGGCTTACAAGTCTCAAAGCCGGGTTGAGCAGTCACGTCCACCCCCATTCCCTTTTGGACCACTTCCCACGGTTGGAAATGCACGAAAATCGGCCTGTACACGGGAGAGGCACCCGCCTCGAAGACGAGACCGTCGGCAGAACCGCCGGGTCAAACCCGGCTGAGCTACCCGGCTCGGAAGCGCCAAAGTCGGTATGAGCAGTCACGTTCACTCCCATCCCCTTTTGGACCGCTTCCCACGGTACGAAATGCATGAAAATCGGCCTGTACACGGGGGAGGCACCCGCCTCGAAGACGAGACCGTCGGCAGAACCGCCGGGTCAAACCCGGCTGAGCTACCCGGCTTACAAGTCTCAAAGTCGGGTTGAGCAGTCACATTCACTCCCATCGACTTTTGGGCAACTTCCCACGGTTCGAAATGCACAAAATTCGGCCTGAACACGGGGGACGCTCCCCCCTCGAAGGCGAGGCCGTCGGCAGAACCGCCGGGTCAAACCCGGCTGAGCTACCCGGCTTAAAAGTCTCAAAGTCGGTATGAGCAGTCACATTCACCCCCATTCCCTTTTGGACCACTTCCCACGGTTGGAAATGCATGAAAATCGGCCTGGACACGGGGGAGGCTCCCCCCTCGATGACGAGACCGTCGGCAGAACCGCCGGAACAAACCCGGCTGAGCTACCCGGCTTACAAGTCTCAAAGTCGGTATGAGCAGACACGTCCACCCCCATTCCCTTTTGGACCACTTCCCACCGTTGGAAATGCACGAAAATCGGCCTGTACACGGGGGAGGCACCGGCCTCGAAGACGAGACCGTCGGCAGAACCGCCGGATCAAACCCGGCCGAGCTACCCGGGTTAGAAGCCTCAGAGTCGGGTTGAGCAGTCACATTCACCCCCATCCCCTTTTGAACCTCTTCCCACCGTTGGAAATGCACGAAAATCGGCCTGTACACGGGGGAGGCCCCCCTCTCGAAGACGAGACCGTCGGCAGACCCGACGGATCAAACCCGGCCGAGCTACACGGCTTACAAGTCTCGATGTCGGTATGAGCAGTCACGTCCACCCCCATTCCCTTTTGGACCACTTCCCACGGTACGAAATGCATGAAAATCGGCCTGTACACGGGGGAGGGAGCCGCCTCGAAGACGAGACCGTCGGCAGAACCGCCGGATCAAACCCGGCTGAGCTACCAGGCTCGGAAGCGCCAAAGTCGGTATGAGCAGTCACATTCACTCCCATCCCCTTTTGGGCCGCTTCCCACGGTTCGAAATGCACGAAAATCGGACTGAACACGGGGGAGGCTCCCCCCTCCAAAACGAGACCATCGGCAGAATCGACGGGTCAAACCCGGCCGAGCTACCCGGGTTAGAAGCCTCAGAGTCGGGTTGAGCAGTCACGTTCACTCCCATCCCCTTTTGGACCTCTTCCCACCGTTGGAAATGCACGAAAATCGGCCTGTACACGGGGGAGGGTCCGCCCTCGAAGGCGGGACCGTCGGCAGAACCGCCGGGTCAAACCCGGCTGAGCTACCCGGCTTACAAGTCTCAAAGCCGGGTTGAGCAGTCACGTCCACCCCCATTCCCTTTTGGACCACTTCCCACGGTTGGAAATGCACGAAAATCGGCCTGTACACGGGAGAGGCACCCGCCTCGAAGACGAGACCGTCGGCAGAACCGCCGGGTCAAACCCGGCTGAGCTACCCGGCTCGGAAGCGCCAAAGTCGGTATGAGCAGTCACGTTCACTCCCATCCCCTTTTGGACCGCTTCCCACGGTACGAAATGCATGAAAATCGGCCTGTACACGGGGGAGGCACCCGCCTCGAAGACGAGACCGTCGGCAGAACCGCCGGGTCAAACCCGGCTGAGCTACCAGGCTCGGAAGCGCCAAAGTCGGTATGAGCAGTCACATTCACTCCCATCCCCTTTTGGGCCGCTTCCCACGGTTCGAAATGCACGAAAATCGGACTGAACACGGGGGAGGCTCCCCCCTCCAAAACGAGACCATCGGCAGAATCGACGGGTCAAACCCGGCCGAGCTACCCGGGTTAGAAGCCTCAGAGTCGGGTTGAGCAGTCACGTTCACTCCCATCCCCTTTTGGACCTCTTCCCACCGTTGGAAATGCACGAAAATCGGCCTGTACACGGGGGAGGGTCCGCCCTCGAAGGCGG
Source organism: Chiloscyllium punctatum (assembly GCF_047496795.1). Lineage (NCBI taxonomy): Eukaryota > Metazoa > Chordata > Chondrichthyes > Orectolobiformes > Hemiscylliidae > Chiloscyllium > Chiloscyllium punctatum. The sequence continues at coordinate 40,053 of NW_027310181.1, read as the reverse complement.
GACCGTCGGCAGAACCGCCGGGTCAAACCCGGCTGAGCTACCCGGCTTACAAGTCTCAAAGCCGGGTTGAGCAGTCACGTCCACCCCCATTCCCTTTTGGACCACTTCCCACGGTTGGAAATGCACGAAAATCGGCCTGTACACGGGAGAGGCACCCGCCTCGAAGACGAGACCGTCGGCAGAACCGCCGGGTCAAACCCGGCTGAGCTACCCGGCTCGGAAGCGCCAAAGTCGGTATGAGCAGTCACGTTCACTCCCATCCCCTTTTGGACCGCTTCCCACGGTACGAAATGCATGAAAATCGGCCTGTACACGGGGGAGGCACCCGCCTCGAAGACGAGACCGTCGGCAGAACCGCCGGGTCAAACCCGGCTGAGCTACCCGGCTTACAAGTCTCAAAGTCGGGTTGAGCAGTCACATTCACTCCCATCGACTTTTGGGCAACTTCCCACGGTTCGAAATGCACAAAATTCGGCCTGAACACGGGGGACGCTCCCCCCTCGAAGGCGAGGCCGTCGGCAGAACCGCCGGGTCAAACCCGGCTGAGCTACCCGGCTTAAAAGTCTCAAAGTCGGTATGAGCAGTCACATTCACCCCCATTCCCTTTTGGACCACTTCCCACGGTTGGAAATGCATGAAAATCGGCCTGGACACGGGGGAGGCTCCCCCCTCGATGACGAGACCGTCGGCAGAACCGCCGGAACAAACCCGGCTGAGCTACCCGGCTTACAAGTCTCAAAGTCGGTATGAGCAGACACGTCCACCCCCATTCCCTTTTGGACCACTTCCCACCGTTGGAAATGCACGAAAATCGGCCTGTACACGGGGGAGGCACCGGCCTCGAAGACGAGACCGTCGGCAGAACCGCCGGATCAAACCCGGCCGAGCTACCCGGGTTAGAAGCCTCAGAGTCGGGTTGAGCAGTCACATTCACCCCCATCCCCTTTTGAACCTCTTCCCACCGTTGGAAATGCACGAAAATCGGCCTGTACACGGGGGAGGCCCCCCTCTCGAAGACGAGACCGTCGGCAGACCCGACGGATCAAACCCGGCCGAGCTACACGGCTTACAAGTCTCGATGTCGGTATGAGCAGTCACGTCCACCCCCATTCCCTTTTGGACCACTTCCCACGGTACGAAATGCATGAAAATCGGCCTGTACACGGGGGAGGGAGCCGCCTCGAAGACGAGACCGTCGGCAGAACCGCCGGATCAAACCCGGCTGAGCTACCAGGCTCGGAAGCGCCAAAGTCGGTATGAGCAGTCACATTCACTCCCATCCCCTTTTGGGCCGCTTCCCACGGTTCGAAATGCACGAAAATCGGACTGAACACGGGGGAGGCTCCCCCCTCCAAAACGAGACCATCGGCAGAATCGACGGGTCAAACCCGGCCGAGCTACCCGGGTTAGAAGCCTCAGAGTCGGGTTGAGCAGTCACGTTCACTCCCATCCCCTTTTGGACCTCTTCCCACCGTTGGAAATGCACGAAAATCGGCCTGTACACGGGGGAGGGTCCGCCCTCGAAGGCGGGACCGTCGGCAGAACCGCCGGGTCAAACCCGGCTGAGCTACCCGGCTTACAAGTCTCAAAGCCGGGTTGAGCAGTCACGTCCACCCCCATTCCCTTTTGGACCACTTCCCACGGTTGGAAATGCACGAAAATCGGCCTGTACACGGGAGAGGCACCCGCCTCGAAGACGAGACCGTCGGCAGAACCGCCGGGTCAAACCCGGCTGAGCTACCCGGCTCGGAAGCGCCAAAGTCGGTATGAGCAGTCACGTTCACTCCCATCCCCTTTTGGACCGCTTCCCACGGTACGAAATGCATGAAAATCGGCCTGTACACGGGGGAGGCACCCGCCTCGAAGACGAGACCGTCGGCAGAACCGCCGGGTCAAACCCGGCTGAGCTACCCGGCTTACAAGTCTCAAAGTCGGGTTGAGCAGTCACATTCACTCCCATCGACTTTTGGGCAACTTCCCACGGTTCGAAATGCACAAAATTCGGCCTGAACACGGGGGACGCTCCCCCCTCGAAGGCGAGGCCGTCGGCAGAACCGCCGGGTCAAACCCGGCTGAGCTACCCGGCTTAAAAGTCTCAAAGTCGGTATGAGCAGTCACATTCACCCCCATTCCCTTTTGGACCACTTCCCACGGTTGGAAATGCATGAAAATCGGCCTGGACACGGGGGAGGCTCCCCCCTCGATGACGAGACCGTCGGCAGAACCGCCGGAACAAACCCGGCTGAGCTACCCGGCTTACAAGTCTCAAAGTCGGTATGAGCAGACACGTCCACCCCCATTCCCTTTTGGACCACTTCCCACCGTTGGAAATGCACGAAAATCGGCCTGTACACGGGGGAGGCACCGGCCTCGAAGACGAGACCGTCGGCAGAACCGCCGGATCAAACCCGGCCGAGCTACCCGGGTTAGAAGCCTCAGAGTCGGGTTGAGCAGTCACATTCACCCCCATCCCCTTTTGAACCTCTTCCCACCGTTGGAAATGCACGAAAATCGGCCTGTACACGGGGGAGGCCCCCCTCTCGAAGACGAGACCGTCGGCAGACCCGACGGATCAAACCCGGCCGAGCTACACGGCTTACAAGTCTCGATGTCGGTATGAGCAGTCACGTCCACCCCCATTCCCTTTTGGACCACTTCCCACGGTACGAAATGCATGAAAATCGGCCTGTACACGGGGGAGGGAGCCGCCTCGAAGACGAGACCGTCGGCAGAACCGCCGGATCAAACCCGGCTGAGCTACCAGGCTCGGAAGCGCCAAAGTCGGTATGAGCAGTCACATTCACTCCCATCCCCTTTTGGGCCGCTTCCCACGGTTCGAAATGCACGAAAATCGGACTGAACACGGGGGAGGCTCCCCCCTCCAAAACGAGACCATCGGCAGAATCGACGGGTCAAACCCGGCCGAGCTACCCGGGTTAGAAGCCTCAGAGTCGGGTTGAGCAGTCACGTTCACTCCCATCCCCTTTTGGACCTCTTCCCACCGTTGGAAATGCACGAAAATCGGCCTGTACACGGGGGAGGGTCCGCCCTCGAAGGCGGGACCGTCGGCAGAACCGCCGGGTCAAACCCGGCTGAGCTACCCGGCTTACAAGTCTCAAAGCCGGGTTGAGCAGTCACGTCCACCCCCATTCCCTTTTGGACCACTTCCCACGGTTGGAAATGCACGAAAATCGGCCTGTACACGGGAGAGGCACCCGCCTCGAAGACGAGACCGTCGGCAGAACCGCCGGGTCAAACCCGGCTGAGCTACCCGGCTCGGAAGCGCCAAAGTCGGTATGAGCAGTCACGTTCACTCCCATCCCCTTTTGGACCGCTTCCCACGGTACGAAATGCATGAAAATCGGCCTGTACACGGGGGAGGCACCCGCCTCGAAGACGAGACCGTCGGCAGAACCGCCGGGTCAAACCCGGCTGAGCTACCCGGCTTACAAGTCTCAAAGTCGGGTTGAGCAGTCACATTCACTCCCATCGACTTTTGGGCAACTTCCCACGGTTCGAAATGCACAAAATTCGGCCTGAACACGGGGGACGCTCCCCCCTCGAAGGCGAGGCCGTCGGCAGAACCGCCGGGTCAAACCCGGCTGAGCTACCCGGCTTAAAAGTCTCAAAGTCGGTATGAGCAGTCACATTCACCCCCATTCCCTTTTGGACCACTTCCCACGGTTGGAAATGCATGAAAATCGGCCTGGACACGGGGGAGGCTCCCCCCTCGATGACGAGACCGTCGGCAGAACCGCCGGAACAAACCCGGCTGAGCTACCCGGCTTACAAGTCTCAAAGTCGGTATGAGCAGACACGTCCACCCCCATTCCCTTTTGGACCACTTCCCACCGTTGGAAATGCACGAAAATCGGCCTGTACACGGGGGAGGCACCGGCCTCGAAGACGAGACCGTCGGCAGAACCGCCGGATCAAACCCGGCCGAGCTACCCGGGTTAGAAGCCTCAGAGTCGGGTTGAGCAGTCACATTCACCCCCATCCCCTTTTGAACCTCTTCCCACCGTTGGAAATGCACGAAAATCGGCCTGTACACGGGGGAGGCCCCCCTCTCGAAGACGAGACCGTCGGCAGACCCGCCGGATCAAACCCGGCCGAGCTACACGGCTTACAAGTCTCGATGTCGGTATGAGCAGTCACGTCCACCCCCATTCCCTTTTGGACCACTTCCCACGGTACGAAATGCATGAAAATCGGCCTGTACACGGGGGAGGGAGCCGCCTCGAAGACGAGACCGTCGGCAGAACCGCCGGATCAAACCCGGCTGAGCTACCAGGCTCGGAAGCGCCAAAGTCGGTATGAGCAGTCACATTCACTCCCATCCCCTTTTGGGCCGCTTCCCACGGTTCGAAATGCACGAAAATCGGACTGAACACGGGGGAGGCTCCCCCCTCCAAAACGAGACCATCGGCAGAATCGACGGGTCAAACCCGGCCGAGCTACCCGGGTTAGAAGCCTCAGAGTCGGGTTGAGCAGTCACGTTCACTCCCATCCCCTTTTGGACCTCTTCCCACCGTTGGAAATGCACGAAAATCGGCCTGTACACGGGGGAGGGTCCGCCCTCGAAGGCGGGACCGTCGGCAGAACCGCCGGGTCAAACCCGGCTGAGCTACCCGGCTTACAAGTCTCAAAGCCGGGTTGAGCAGTCACGTCCACCCCCATTCCCTTTTGGACCACTTCCCACGGTTGGAAATGCACGAAAATCGGCCTGTACACGGGAGAGGCACCCGCCTCGAAGACGAGACCGTCGGCAGAACCGCCGGGTCAAACCCGGCTGAGCTACCCGGCTCGGAAGCGCCAAAGTCGGTATGAGCAGTCACGTTCACTCCCATCCCCTTTTGGACCGCTTCCCACGGTACGAAATGCATGAAAATCGGCCTGTACACGGGGGAGGCACCCGCCTCGAAGACGAGACCGTCGGCAGAACCGCCGGGTCAAACCCGGCTGAGCTACCCGGCTTACAAGTCTCAAAGTCGGGTTGAGCAGTCACATTCACTCCCATCGACTTTTGGGCAACTTCCCACGGTTCGAAATGCACAAAATTCGGCCTGAACACGGGGGACGCTCCCCCCTCGAAGGCGAGGCCGTCGGCAGAACCGCCGGGTCAAACCCGGCTGAGCTACCCGGCTTAAAAGTCTCAAAGTCGGTATGAGCAGTCACATTCACCCCCATTCCCTTTTGGACCACTTCCCACGGTTGGAAATGCATGAAAATCGGCCTGGACACGGGGGAGGCTCCCCCCTCGATGACGAGACCGTCGGCAGAACCGCCGGAACAAACCCGGCTGAGCTACCCGGCTTACAAGTCTCAAAGTCGGTATGAGCAGACACGTCCACCCCCATTCCCTTTTGGACCACTTCCCACCGTTGGAAATGCACGAAAATCGGCCTGTACACGGGGGAGGCACCGGCCTCGAAGACGAGACCGTCGGCAGAACCGCCGGATCAAACCCGGCCGAGCTACCCGGGTTAGAAGCCTCAGAGTCGGGTTGAGCAGTCACATTCACCCCCATCCCCTTTTGAACCTCTTCCCACCGTTGGAAATGCACGAAAATCGGCCTGTACACGGGGGAGGCCCCCCTCTCGAAGACGAGACCGTCGGCAGACCCGACGGATCAAACCCGGCCGAGCTACACGGCTTACAAGTCTCGATGTCGGTATGAGCAGTCACGTCCACCCCCATTCCCTTTTGGACCACTTCCCACGGTACGAAATGCATGAAAATCGGCCTGTACACGGGGGAGGGAGCCGCCTCGAAGACGAGACCGTCGGCAGAACCGCCGGATCAAACCCGGCTGAGCTACCAGGCTCGGAAGCGCCAAAGTCGGTATGAGCAGTCACATTCACTCCCATCCCCTTTTGGGCCGCTTCCCACGGTTCGAAATGCACGAAAATCGGACTGAACACGGGGGAGGCTCCCCCCTCCAAAACGAGACCATCGGCAGAATCGACGGGTCAAACCCGGCCGAGCTACCCGGGTTAGAAGCCTCAGAGTCGGGTTGAGCAGTCACGTTCACTCCCATCCCCTTTTGGACCTCTTCCCACCGTTGGAAATGCACGAAAATCGGCCTGTACACGGGGGAGGGTCCGCCCTCGAAGGCGGGACCGTCGGCAGAACCGCCGGGTCAAACCCGGCTGAGCTACCCGGCTTACAAGTCTCAAAGCCGGGTTGAGCAGTCACGTCCACCCCCATTCCCTTTTGGACCACTTCCCACGGTTGGAAATGCACGAAAATCGGCCTGTACACGGGAGAGGCACCCGCCTCGAAGACGAGACCGTCGGCAGAACCGCCGGGTCAAACCCGGCTGAGCTACCCGGCTCGGAAGCGCCAAAGTCGGTATGAGCAGTCACGTTCACTCCCATCCCCTTTTGGACCGCTTCCCACGGTACGAAATGCATGAAAATCGGCCTGTACACGGGGGAGGCACCCGCCTCGAAGACGAGACCGTCGGCAGAACCGCCGGGTCAAACCCGGCTGAGCTACCAGGCTCGGAAGCGCCAAAGTCGGTATGAGCAGTCACATTCACTCCCATCCCCTTTTGGGCCGCTTCCCACGGTTCGAAATGCACGAAAATCGGACTGAACACGGGGGAGGCTCCCCCCTCCAAAACGAGACCATCGGCAGAATCGACGGGTCAAACCCGGCCGAGCTACCCGGGTTAGAAGCCTCAGAGTCGGGTTGAGCAGTCACGTTCACTCCCATCCCCTTTTGGACCTCTTCCCACCGTTGGAAATGCACGAAAATCGGCCTGTACACGGGGGAGGGTCCGCCCTCGAAGGCGGGACCGTCGGCAGAACCGCCGGGTCAAACCCGGCTGAGCTACCCGGCTTACAAGTCTCAAAGCCGGGTTGAGCAGTCACGTCCACCCCCATTCCCTTTTGGACCACTTCCCACGGTTGGAAATGCACGAAAATCGGCCTGTACACGGGAGAGGCACCCGCCTCGAAGACGAGACCGTCGGCAGAACCGCCGGGTCAAACCCGGCTGAGCTACCCGGCTCGGAAGCGCCAAAGTCGGTATGAGCAGTCACGTTCACTCCCATCCCCTTTTGGACCGCTTCCCACGGTACGAAATGCATGAAAATCGGCCTGTACACGGGGGAGGCACCCGCCTCGAAGACGAGACCGTCGGCAGAACCGCCGGGTCAAACCCGGCTGAGCTACCCGGCTTACAAGTCTCAAAGTCGGGTTGAGCAGTCACATTCACTCCCATCGACTTTTGGGCAACTTCCCACGGTTCGAAATGCACAAAATTCGGCCTGAACACGGGGGACGCTCCCCCCTCGAAGGCGAGGCCGTCGGCAGAACCGCCGGGTCAAACCCGGCTGAGCTACCCGGCTTAAAAGTCTCAAAGTCGGTATGAGCAGTCACATTCACCCCCATTCCCTTTTGGACCACTTCCCACGGTTGGAAATGCATGAAAATCGGCCTGGACACGGGGGAGGCTCCCCCCTCGATGACGAGACCGTCGGCAGAACCGCCGGAACAAACCCGGCTGAGCTACCCGGCTTACAAGTCTCAAAGTCGGTATGAGCAGACACGTCCACCCCCATTCCCTTTTGGACCACTTCCCACCGTTGGAAATGCACGAAAATCGGCCTGTACACGGGGGAGGCACCGGCCTCGAAGACGAGACCGTCGGCAGAACCGCCGGATCAAACCCGGCCGAGCTACCCGGGTTAGAAGCCTCAGAGTCGGGTTGAGCAGTCACATTCACCCCCATCCCCTTTTGAACCTCTTCCCACCGTTGGAAATGCACGAAAATCGGCCTGTACACGGGGGAGGCCCCCCTCTCGAAGACGAGACCGTCGGCAGACCCGACGGATCAAACCCGGCCGAGCTACACGGCTTACAAGTCTCGATGTCGGTATGAGCAGTCACGTCCACCCCCATTCCCTTTTGGACCACTTCCCACGGTACGAAATGCATGAAAATCGGCCTGTACACGGGGGAGGGAGCCGCCTCGAAGACGAGACCGTCGGCAGAACCGCCGGATCAAACCCGGCTGAGCTACCAGGCTCGGAAGCGCCAAAGTCGGTATGAGCAGTCACATTCACTCCCATCCCCTTTTGGGCCGCTTCCCACGGTTCGAAATGCACGAAAATCGGACTGAACACGGGGGAGGCTCCCCCCTCCAAAACGAGACCATCGGCAGAATCGACGGGTCAAACCCGGCCGAGCTACCCGGGTTAGAAGCCTCAGAGTCGGGTTGAGCAGTCACGTTCACTCCCATCCCCTTTTGGACCTCTTCCCACCGTTGGAAATGCACGAAAATCGGCCTGTACACGGGGGAGGGTCCGCCCTCGAAGGCGGGACCGTCGGCAGAACCGCCGGGTCAAACCCGGCTGAGCTACCCGGCTTACAAGTCTCAAAGCCGGGTTGAGCAGTCACGTCCACCCCCATTCCCTTTTGGACCACTTCCCACGGTTGGAAATGCACGAAAATCGGCCTGTACACGGGAGAGGCACCCGCCTCGAAGACGAGACCGTCGGCAGAACCGCCGGGTCAAACCCGGCTGAGCTACCCGGCTCGGAAGCGCCAAAGTCGGTATGAGCAGTCACGTTCACTCCCATCCCCTTTTGGACCGCTTCCCACGGTACGAAATGCATGAAAATCGGCCTGTACACGGGGGAGGCACCCGCCTCGAAGACGAGACCGTCGGCAGAACCGCCGGGTCAAACCCGGCTGAGCTACCCGGCTTACAAGTCTCAAAGTCGGGTTGAGCAGTCACATTCACTCCCATCGACTTTTGGGCAACTTCCCACGGTTCGAAATGCACAAAATTCGGCCTGAACACGGGGGACGCTCCCCCCTCGAAGGCGAGGCCGTCGGCAGAACCGCCGGGTCAAACCCGGCTGAGCTACCCGGCTTAAAAGTCTCAAAGTCGGTATGAGCAGTCACATTCACCCCCATTCCCTTTTGGACCACTTCCCACGGTTGGAAATGCATGAAAATCGGCCTGGACACGGGGGAGGCTCCCCCCTCGATGACGAGACCGTCGGCAGAACCGCCGGAACAAACCCGGCTGAGCTACCCGGCTTACAAGTCTCAAAGTCGGTATGAGCAGACACGTCCACCCCCATTCCCTTTTGGACCACTTCCCACCGTTGGAAATGCACGAAAATCGGCCTGTACACGGGGGAGGCACCGGCCTCGAAGACGAGACCGTCGGCAGAACCGCCGGATCAAACCCGGCCGAGCTACCCGGGTTAGAAGCCTCAGAGTCGGGTTGAGCAGTCACATTCACCCCCATCCCCTTTTGAACCTCTTCCCACCGTTGGAAATGCACGAAAATCGGCCTGTACACGGGGGAGGCCCCCCTCTCGAAGACGAGACCGTCGGCAGACCCGACGGATCAAACCCGGCCGAGCTACACGGCTTACAAGTCTCGATGTCGGTATGAGCAGTCACGTCCACCCCCATTCCCTTTTGGACCACTTCCCACGGTACGAAATGCATGAAAATCGGCCTGTACACGGGGGAGGGAGCCGCCTCGAAGACGAGACCGTCGGCAGAACCGCCGGATCAAACCCGGCTGAGCTACCAGGCTCGGAAGCGCCAAAGTCGGTATGAGCAGTCACATTCACTCCCATCCCCTTTTGGGCCGCTTCCCACGGTTCGAAATGCACGAAAATCGGACTGAACACGGGGGAGGCTCCCCCCTCCAAAACGAGACCATCGGCAGAATCGACGGGTCAAACCCGGCCGAGCTACCCGGGTTAGAAGCCTCAGAGTCGGGTTGAGCAGTCACGTTCACTCCCATCCCCTTTTGGACCTCTTCCCACCGTTGGAAATGCACGAAAATCGGCCTGTACACGGGGGAGGGTCCGCCCTCGAAGGCGGGACCGTCGGCAGAACCGCCGGGTCAAACCCGGCTGAGCTACCCGGCTTACAAGTCTCAAAGCCGGGTTGAGCAGTCACGTCCACCCCCATTCCCTTTTGGACCACTTCCCACGGTTGGAAATGCACGAAAATCGGCCTGTACACGGGAGAGGCACCCGCCTCGAAGACGAGACCGTCGGCAGAACCGCCGGGTCAAACCCGGCTGAGCTACCCGGCTCGGAAGCGCCAAAGTCGGTATGAGCAGTCACGTTCACTCCCATCCCCTTTTGGACCGCTTCCCACGGTACGAAATGCATGAAAATCGGCCTGTACACGGGGGAGGCACCCGCCTCGAAGACGAGACCGTCGGCAGAACCGCCGGGTCAAACCCGGCTGAGCTACCCGGCTTACAAGTCTCAAAGTCGGGTTGAGCAGTCACATTCACTCCCATCGACTTTTGGGCAACTTCCCACGGTTCGAAATGCACAAAATTCGGCCTGAACACGGGGGACGCTCCCCCCTCGAAGGCGAGGCCGTCGGCAGAACCGCCGGGTCAAACCCGGCTGAGCTACCCGGCTTAAAAGTCTCAAAGTCGGTATGAGCAGTCACATTCACCCCCATTCCCTTTTGGACCACTTCCCACGGTTGGAAATGCATGAAAATCGGCCTGGACACGGGGGAGGCTCCCCCCTCGATGACGAGACCGTCGGCAGAACCGCCGGAACAAACCCGGCTGAGCTACCCGGCTTACAAGTCTCAAAGTCGGTATGAGCAGACACGTCCACCCCCATTCCCTTTTGGACCACTTCCCACCGTTGGAAATGCACGAAAATCGGCCTGTACACGGGGGAGGCACCGGCCTCGAAGACGAGACCGTCGGCAGAACCGCCGGATCAAACCCGGCCGAGCTACCCGGGTTAGAAGCCTCAGAGTCGGGTTGAGCAGTCACATTCACCCCCATCCCCTTTTGAACCTCTTCCCACCGTTGGAAATGCACGAAAATCGGCCTGTACACGGGGGAGGCCCCCCTCTCGAAGACGAGACCGTCGGCAGACCCGCCGGATCAAACCCGGCCGAGCTACACGGCTTACAAGTCTCGATGTCGGTATGAGCAGTCACGTCCACCCCCATTCCCTTTTGGACCACTTCCCACGGTACGAAATGCATGAAAATCGGCCTGTACACGGGGGAGGGAGCCGCCTCGAAGACGAGACCGTCGGCAGAACCGCCGGATCAAACCCGGCTGAGCTACCAGGCTCGGAAGCGCCAAAGTCGGTATGAGCAGTCACATTCACTCCCATCCCCTTTTGGGCCGCTTCCCACGGTTCGAAATGCACGAAAATCGGACTGAACACGGGGGAGGCTCCCCCCTCCAAAACGAGACCATCGGCAGAATCGACGGGTCAAACCCGGCCGAGCTACCCGGGTTAGAAGCCTCAGAGTCGGGTTGAGCAGTCACGTTCACTCCCATCCCCTTTTGGACCTCTTCCCACCGTTGGAAATGCACGAAAATCGGCCTGTACACGGGGGAGGGTCCGCCCTCGAAGGCGGGACCGTCGGCAGAACCGCCGGGTCAAACCCGGCTGAGCTACCCGGCTTACAAGTCTCAAAGCCGGGTTGAGCAGTCACGTCCACCCCCATTCCCTTTTGGACCACTTCCCACGGTTGGAAATGCACGAAAATCGGCCTGTACACGGGAGAGGCACCCGCCTCGAAGACGAGACCGTCGGCAGAACCGCCGGGTCAAACCCGGCTGAGCTACCCGGCTCGGAAGCGCCAAAGTCGGTATGAGCAGTCACGTTCACTCCCATCCCCTTTTGGACCGCTTCCCACGGTACGAAATGCATGAAAATCGGCCTGTACACGGGGGAGGCACCCGCCTCGAAGACGAGACCGTCGGCAGAACCGCCGGGTCAAACCCGGCTGAGCTACCCGGCTTACAAGTCTCAAAGTCGGGTTGAGCAGTCACATTCACTCCCATCGACTTTTGGGCAACTTCCCACGGTTCGAAATGCACAAAATTCGGCCTGAACACGGGGGACGCTCCCCCCTCGAAGGCGAGGCCGTCGGCAGAACCGCCGGGTCAAACCCGGCTGAGCTACCCGGCTTAAAAGTCTCAAAGTCGGTATGAGCAGTCACATTCACCCCCATTCCCTTTTGGACCACTTCCCACGGTTGGAAATGCATGAAAATCGGCCTGGACACGGGGGAGGCTCCCCCCTCGATGACGAGACCGTCGGCAGAACCGCCGGAACAAACCCGGCTGAGCTACCCGGCTTACAAGTCTCAAAGTCGGTATGAGCAGACACGTCCACCCCCATTCCCTTTTGGACCACTTCCCACCGTTGGAAATGCACGAAAATCGGCCTGTACACGGGGGAGGCACCGGCCTCGAAGACGAGACCGTCGGCAGAACCGCCGGATCAAACCCGGCCGAGCTACCCGGGTTAGAAGCCTCAGAGTCGGGTTGAGCAGTCACATTCACCCCCATCCCCTTTTGAACCTCTTCCCACCGTTGGAAATGCACGAAAATCGGCCTGTACACGGGGGAGGCCCCCCTCTCGAAGACGAGACCGTCGGCAGACCCGACGGATCAAACCCGGCCGAGCTACACGGCTTACAAGTCTCGATGTCGGTATGAGCAGTCACGTCCACCCCCATTCCCTTTTGGACCACTTCCCACGGTACGAAATGCATGAAAATCGGCCTGTACACGGGGGAGGGAGCCGCCTCGAAGACGAGACCGTCGGCAGAACCGCCGGATCAAACCCGGCTGAGCTACCAGGCTCGGAAGCGCCAAAGTCGGTATGAGCAGTCACGTTCACTCCCATCCCCTTTTGGGCCGCTTCCCACGGTTCGAAATGCACGAAAATCGGACTGAACACGGGGGAGGCTCCCCCCTCCAAAACGAGACCATCGGCAGAATCGACGGGTCAAACCCGGCCGAGCTACCCGGGTTAGAAGCCTCAGAGTCGGGTTGAGCAGTCACGTTCACTCCCATCCCCTTTTGGACCTCTTCCCACCGTTGGAAATGCACGAAAATCGGCCTGTACACGGGGGAGGGTCCGCCCTCGAAGGCGGGACCGTCGGCAGAACCGCCGGGTCAAACCCGGCTGAGCTACCCGGCTTACAAGTCTCAAAGCCGGGTTGAGCAGTCACGTCCACCCCCATTCCCTTTTGGACCACTTCCCACGGTTGGAAATGCACGAAAATCGGCCTGTACACGGGAGAGGCACCCGCCTCGAAGACGAGACCGTCGGCAGAACCGCCGGGTCAAACCCGGCTGAGCTACCCGGCTCGGAAGCGCCAAAGTCGGTATGAGCAGTCACGTTCACTCCCATCCCCTTTTGGACCGCTTCCCACGGTACGAAATGCATGAAAATCGGCCTGTACACGGGGGAGGCACCCGCCTCGAAGACGAGACCGTCGGCAGAACCGCCGGGTCAAACCCGGCTGAGCTACCAGGCTCGGAAGCGCCAAAGTCGGTATGAGCAGTCACATTCACTCCCATCCCCTTTTGGGCCGCTTCCCACGGTTCGAAATGCACGAAAATCGGACTGAACACGGGGGAGGCTCCCCCCTCCAAAACGAGACCATCGGCAGAATCGACGGGTCAAACCCGGCCGAGCTACCCGGGTTAGAAGCCTCAGAGTCGGGTTGAGCAGTCACGTTCACTCCCATCCCCTTTTGGACCTCTTCCCACCGTTGGAAATGCACGAAAATCGGCCTGTACACGGGGGAGGGTCCGCCCTCGAAGGCGGGACCGTCGGCAGAACCGCCGGGTCAAACCCGGCTGAGCTACCCGGCTTACAAGTCTCAAAGCCGGGTTGAGCAGTCACGTCCACCCCCATTCCCTTTTGGACCACTTCCCACGGTTGGAAATGCACGAAAATCGGCCTGTACACGGGAGAGGCACCCGCCTCGAAGACGAGACCGTCGGCAGAACCGCCGGGTCAAACCCGGCTGAGCTACCCGGCTCGGAAGCGCCAAAGTCGGTATGAGCAGTCACGTTCACTCCCATCCCCTTTTGGACCGCTTCCCACGGTACGAAATGCATGAAAATCGGCCTGTACACGGGGGAGGCACCCGCCTCGAAGACGAGACCGTCGGCAGAACCGCCGGGTCAAACCCGGCTGAGCTACCCGGCTTACAAGTCTCAAAGTCGGGTTGAGCAGTCACATTCACTCCCATCGACTTTTGGGCAACTTCCCACGGTTCGAAATGCACAAAATTCGGCCTGAACACGGGGGACGCTCCCCCCTCGAAGGCGAGGCCGTCGGCAGAACCGCCGGGTCAAACCCGGCTGAGCTACCCGGCTTAAAAGTCTCAAAGTCGGTATGAGCAGTCACATTCACCCCCATTCCCTTTTGGACCACTTCCCACGGTTGGAAATGCATGAAAATCGGCCTGGACACGGGGGAGGCTCCCCCCTCGATGACGAGACCGTCGGCAGAACCGCCGGAACAAACCCGGCTGAGCTACCCGGCTTACAAGTCTCAAAGTCGGTATGAGCAGACACGTCCACCCCCATTCCCTTTTGGACCACTTCCCACCGTTGGAAATGCACGAAAATCGGCCTGTACACGGGGGAGGCACCGGCCTCGAAGACGAGACCGTCGGCAGAACCGCCGGATCAAACCCGGCCGAGCTACCCGGGTTAGAAGCCTCAGAGTCGGGTTGAGCAGTCACATTCACCCCCATCCCCTTTTGAACCTCTTCCCACCGTTGGAAATGCACGAAAATCGGCCTGTACACGGGGGAGGCCCCCCTCTCGAAGACGAGACCGTCGGCAGACCCGCCGGATCAAACCCGGCCGAGCTACACGGCTTACAAGTCTCGATGTCGGTATGAGCAGTCACGTCCACCCCCATTCCCTTTTGGACCACTTCCCACGGTACGAAATGCATGAAAATCGGCCTGTACACGGGGGAGGGAGCCGCCTCGAAGACGAGACCGTCGGCAGAACCGCCGGATCAAACCCGGCTGAGCTACCAGGCTCGGAAGCGCCAAAGTCGGTATGAGCAGTCACATTCACTCCCATCCCCTTTTGGGCCGCTTCCCACGGTTCGAAATGCACGAAAATCGGACTGAACACGGGGGAGGCTCCCCCCTCCAAAACGAGACCATCGGCAGAATCGACGGGTCAAACCCGGCCGAGCTACCCGGGTTAGAAGCCTCAGAGTCGGGTTGAGCAGTCACGTTCACTCCCATCCCCTTTTGGACCTCTTCCCACCGTTGGAAATGCACGAAAATCGGCCTGTACACGGGGGAGGGTCCGCCCTCGAAGGCGGGACCGTCGGCAGAACCGCCGGGTCAAACCCGGCTGAGCTACCCGGCTTACAAGTCTCAAAGCCGGGTTGAGCAGTCACGTCCACCCCCATTCCCTTTTGGACCACTTCCCACGGTTGGAAATGCACGAAAATCGGCCTGTACACGGGAGAGGCACCCGCCTCGAAGACGAGACCGTCGGCAGAACCGCCGGGTCAAACCCGGCTGAGCTACCCGGCTCGGAAGCGCCAAAGTCGGTATGAGCAGTCACGTTCACTCCCATCCCCTTTTGGACCGCTTCCCACGGTACGAAATGCATGAAAATCGGCCTGTACACGGGGGAGGCACCCGCCTCGAAGACGAGACCGTCGGCAGAACCGCCGGGTCAAACCCGGCTGAGCTACCCGGCTTACAAGTCTCAAAGTCGGGTTGAGCAGTCACATTCACTCCCATCGACTTTTGGGCAACTTCCCACGGTTCGAAATGCACAAAATTCGGCCTGAACACGGGGGACGCTCCCCCCTCGAAGGCGAGGCCGTCGGCAGAACCGCCGGGTCAAACCCGGCTGAGCTACCCGGCTTAAAAGTCTCAAAGTCGGTATGAGCAGTCACATTCACCCCCATTCCCTTTTGGACCACTTCCCACGGTTGGAAATGCATGAAAATCGGCCTGGACACGGGGGAGGCTCCCCCCTCGATGACGAGACCGTCGGCAGAACCGCCGGAACAAACCCGGCTGAGCTACCCGGCTTACAAGTCTCAAAGTCGGTATGAGCAGACACGTCCACCCCCATTCCCTTTTGGACCACTTCCCACCGTTGGAAATGCACGAAAATCGGCCTGTACACGGGGGAGGCACCGGCCTCGAAGACGAGACCGTCGGCAGAACCGCCGGATCAAACCCGGCCGAGCTACCCGGGTTAGAAGCCTCAGAGTCGGGTTGAGCAGTCACATTCACCCCCATCCCCTTTTGAACCTCTTCCCACCGTTGGAAATGCACGAAAATCGGCCTGTACACGGGGGAGGCCCCCCTCTCGAAGACGAGACCGTCGGCAGACCCGACGGATCAAACCCGGCCGAGCTACACGGCTTACAAGTCTCGATGTCGGTATGAGCAGTCACGTCCACCCCCATTCCCTTTTGGACCACTTCCCACGGTACGAAATGCATGAAAATCGGCCTGTACACGGGGGAGGGAGCCGCCTCGAAGACGAGACCGTCGGCAGAACCGCCGGATCAAACCCGGCTGAGCTACCAGGCTCGGAAGCGCCAAAGTCGGTATGAGCAGTCACATTCACTCCCATCCCCTTTTGGGCCGCTTCCCACGGTTCGAAATGCACGAAAATCGGACTGAACACGGGGGAGGCTCCCCCCTCCAAAACGAGACCATCGGCAGAATCGACGGGTCAAACCCGGCCGAGCTACCCGGGTTAGAAGCCTCAGAGTCGGGTTGAGCAGTCACGTTCACTCCCATCCCCTTTTGGACCTCTTCCCACCGTTGGAAATGCACGAAAATCGGCCTGTACACGGGGGAGGGTCCGCCCTCGAAGGCGGGACCGTCGGCAGAACCGCCGGGTCAAACCCGGCTGAGCTACCCGGCTTACAAGTCTCAAAGCCGGGTTGAGCAGTCACGTCCACCCCCATTCCCTTTTGGACCACTTCCCACGGTTGGAAATGCACGAAAATCGGCCTGTACACGGGAGAGGCACCCGCCTCGAAGACGAGACCGTCGGCAGAACCGCCGGGTCAAACCCGGCTGAGCTACCCGGCTCGGAAGCGCCAAAGTCGGTATGAGCAGTCACGTTCACTCCCATCCCCTTTTGGACCGCTTCCCACGGTACGAAATGCATGAAAATCGGCCTGTACACGGGGGAGGCACCCGCCTCGAAGACGAGACCGTCGGCAGAACCGCCGGGTCAAACCCGGCTGAGCTACCAGGCTCGGAAGCGCCAAAGTCGGTATGAGCAGTCACATTCACTCCCATCCCCTTTTGGGCCGCTTCCCACGGTTCGAAATGCACGAAAATCGGACTGAACACGGGGGAGGCTCCCCCCTCCAAAACGAGACCATCGGCAGAATCGACGGGTCAAACCCGGCCGAGCTACCCGGGTTAGAAGCCTCAGAGTCGGGTTGAGCAGTCACGTTCACTCCCATCCCCTTTTGGACCTCTTCCCACCGTTGGAAATGCACGAAAATCGGCCTGTACACGGGGGAGGGTCCGCCCTCGAAGGCGGGACCGTCGGCAGAACCGCCGGGTCAAACCCGGCTGAGCTACCCGGCTTACAAGTCTCAAAGCCGGGTTGAGCAGTCACGTCCACCCCCATTCCCTTTTGGACCACTTCCCACGGTTGGAAATGCACGAAAATCGGCCTGTACACGGGAGAGGCACCCGCCTCGAAGACGAGACCGTCGGCAGAACCGCCGGGTCAAACCCGGCTGAGCTACCCGGCTCGGAAGCGCCAAAGTCGGTATGAGCAGTCACGTTCACTCCCATCCCCTTTTGGACCGCTTCCCACGGTACGAAATGCATGAAAATCGGCCTGTACACGGGGGAGGCACCCGCCTCGAAGACGAGACCGTCGGCAGAACCGCCGGGTCAAACCCGGCTGAGCTACCCGGCTTACAAGTCTCAAAGTCGGGTTGAGCAGTCACATTCACTCCCATCGACTTTTGGGCAACTTCCCACGGTTCGAAATGCACAAAATTCGGCCTGAACACGGGGGACGCTCCCCCCTCGAAGGCGAGGCCGTCGGCAGAACCGCCGGGTCAAACCCGGCTGAGCTACCCGGCTTAAAAGTCTCAAAGTCGGTATGAGCAGTCACATTCACCCCCATTCCCTTTTGGACCACTTCCCACGGTTGGAAATGCATGAAAATCGGCCTGGACACGGGGGAGGCTCCCCCCTCGATGACGAGACCGTCGGCAGAACCGCCGGAACAAACCCGGCTGAGCTACCCGGCTTACAAGTCTCAAAGTCGGTATGAGCAGACACGTCCACCCCCATTCCCTTTTGGACCACTTCCCACCGTTGGAAATGCACGAAAATCGGCCTGTACACGGGGGAGGCACCGGCCTCGAAGACGAGACCGTCGGCAGAACCGCCGGATCAAACCCGGCCGAGCTACCCGGGTTAGAAGCCTCAGAGTCGGGTTGAGCAGTCACATTCACCCCCATCCCCTTTTGAACCTCTTCCCACCGTTGGAAATGCACGAAAATCGGCCTGTACACGGGGGAGGCCCCCCTCTCGAAGACGAGACCGTCGGCAGACCCGACGGATCAAACCCGGCCGAGCTACACGGCTTACAAGTCTCGATGTCGGTATGAGCAGTCACGTCCACCCCCATTCCCTTTTGGACCACTTCCCACGGTACGAAATGCATGAAAATCGGCCTGTACACGGGGGAGGGAGCCGCCTCGAAGACGAGACCGTCGGCAGAACCGCCGGATCAAACCCGGCTGAGCTACCAGGCTCGGAAGCGCCAAAGTCGGTATGAGCAGTCACATTCACTCCCATCCCCTTTTGGGCCGCTTCCCACGGTTCGAAATGCACGAAAATCGGACTGAACACGGGGGAGGCTCCCCCCTCCAAAACGAGACCATCGGCAGAATCGACGGGTCAAACCCGGCCGAGCTACCCGGGTTAGAAGCCTCAGAGTCGGGTTGAGCAGTCACGTTCACTCCCATCCCCTTTTGGACCTCTTCCCACCGTTGGAAATGCACGAAAATCGGCCTGTACACGGGGGAGGGTCCGCCCTCGAAGGCGGGACCGTCGGCAGAACCGCCGGGTCAAACCCGGCTGAGCTACCCGGCTTACAAGTCTCAAAGCCGGGTTGAGCAGTCACGTCCACCCCCATTCCCTTTTGGACCACTTCCCACGGTTGGAAATGCACGAAAATCGGCCTGTACACGGGAGAGGCACCCGCCTCGAAGACGAGACCGTCGGCAGAACCGCCGGGTCAAACCCGGCTGAGCTACCCGGCTCGGAAGCGCCAAAGTCGGTATGAGCAGTCACGTTCACTCCCATCCCCTTTTGGACCGCTTCCCACGGTACGAAATGCATGAAAATCGGCCTGTACACGGGGGAGGCACCCGCCTCGAAGACGAGACCGTCGGCAGAACCGCCGGGTCAAACCCGGCTGAGCTACCCGGCTTACAAGTCTCAAAGTCGGGTTGAGCAGTCACATTCACTCCCATCGACTTTTGGGCAACTTCCCACGGTTCGAAATGCACAAAATTCGGCCTGAACACGGGGGACGCTCCCCCCTCGAAGGCGAGGCCGTCGGCAGAACCGCCGGGTCAAACCCGGCTGAGCTACCCGGCTTAAAAGTCTCAAAGTCGGTATGAGCAGTCACATTCACCCCCATTCCCTTTTGGACCACTTCCCACGGTTGGAAATGCATGAAAATCGGCCTGGACACGGGGGAGGCTCCCCCCTCGATGACGAGACCGTCGGCAGAACCGCCGGAACAAACCCGGCTGAGCTACCCGGCTTACAAGTCTCAAAGTCGGTATGAGCAGACACGTCCACCCCCATTCCCTTTTGGACCACTTCCCACCGTTGGAAATGCACGAAAATCGGCCTGTACACGGGGGAGGCACCGGCCTCGAAGACGAGACCGTCGGCAGAACCGCCGGATCAAACCCGGCCGAGCTACCCGGGTTAGAAGCCTCAGAGTCGGGTTGAGCAGTCACATTCACCCCCATCCCCTTTTGAACCTCTTCCCACCGTTGGAAATGCACGAAAATCGGCCTGTACACGGGGGAGGCCCCCCTCTCGAAGACGAGACCGTCGGCAGACCCGACGGATCAAACCCGGCCGAGCTACACGGCTTACAAGTCTCGATGTCGGTATGAGCAGTCACGTCCACCCCCATTCCCTTTTGGACCACTTCCCACGGTACGAAATGCATGAAAATCGGCCTGTACACGGGGGAGGGAGCCGCCTCGAAGACGAGACCGTCGGCAGAACCGCCGGATCAAACCCGGCTGAGCTACCAGGCTCGGAAGCGCCAAAGTCGGTATGAGCAGTCACATTCACTCCCATCCCCTTTTGGGCCGCTTCCCACGGTTCGAAATGCACGAAAATCGGACTGAACACGGGGGAGGCTCCCCCCTCCAAAACGAGACCATCGGCAGAATCGACGGGTCAAACCCGGCCGAGCTACCCGGGTTAGAAGCCTCAGAGTCGGGTTGAGCAGTCACGTTCACTCCCATCCCCTTTTGGACCTCTTCCCACCGTTGGAAATGCACGAAAATCGGCCTGTACACGGGGGAGGGTCCGCCCTCGAAGGCGGGACCGTCGGCAGAACCGCCGGGTCAAACCCGGCTGAGCTACCCGGCTTACAAGTCTCAAAGCCGGGTTGAGCAGTCACGTCCACCCCCATTCCCTTTTGGACCACTTCCCACGGTTGGAAATGCACGAAAATCGGCCTGTACACGGGAGAGGCACCCGCCTCGAAGACGAGACCGTCGGCAGAACCGCCGGGTCAAACCCGGCTGAGCTACCCGGCTCGGAAGCGCCAAAGTCGGTATGAGCAGTCACGTTCACTCCCATCCCCTTTTGGACCGCTTCCCACGGTACGAAATGCATGAAAATCGGCCTGTACACGGGGGAGGCACCCGCCTCGAAGACGAGACCGTCGGCAGAACCGCCGGGTCAAACCCGGCTGAGCTACCCGGCTTACAAGTCTCAAAGTCGGGTTGAGCAGTCACATTCACTCCCATCGACTTTTGGGCAACTTCCCACGGTTCGAAATGCACAAAATTCGGCCTGAACACGGGGGACGCTCCCCCCTCGAAGGCGAGGCCGTCGGCAGAACCGCCGGGTCAAACCCGGCTGAGCTACCCGGCTTAAAAGTCTCAAAGTCGGTATGAGCAGTCACATTCACCCCCATTCCCTTTTGGACCACTTCCCACGGTTGGAAATGCATGAAAATCGGCCTGGACACGGGGGAGGCTCCCCCCTCGATGACGAGACCGTCGGCAGAACCGCCGGAACAAACCCGGCTGAGCTACCCGGCTTACAAGTCTCAAAGTCGGTATGAGCAGACACGTCCACCCCCATTCCCTTTTGGACCACTTCCCACCGTTGGAAATGCACGAAAATCGGCCTGTACACGGGGGAGGCACCGGCCTCGAAGACGAGACCGTCGGCAGAACCGCCGGATCAAACCCGGCCGAGCTACCCGGGTTAGAAGCCTCAGAGTCGGGTTGAGCAGTCACATTCACCCCCATCCCCTTTTGAACCTCTTCCCACCGTTGGAAATGCACGAAAATCGGCCTGTACACGGGGGAGGCCCCCCTCTCGAAGACGAGACCGTCGGCAGACCCGCCGGATCAAACCCGGCCGAGCTACACGGCTTACAAGTCTCGATGTCGGTATGAGCAGTCACGTCCACCCCCATTCCCTTTTGGACCACTTCCCACGGTACGAAATGCATGAAAATCGGCCTGTACACGGGGGAGGGAGCCGCCTCGAAGACGAGACCGTCGGCAGAACCGCCGGATCAAACCCGGCTGAGCTACCAGGCTCGGAAGCGCCAAAGTCGGTATGAGCAGTCACATTCACTCCCATCCCCTTTTGGGCCGCTTCCCACGGTTCGAAATGCACGAAAATCGGACTGAACACGGGGGAGGCTCCCCCCTCCAAAACGAGACCATCGGCAGAATCGACGGGTCAAACCCGGCCGAGCTACCCGGGTTAGAAGCCTCAGAGTCGGGTTGAGCAGTCACGTTCACTCCCATCCCCTTTTGGACCTCTTCCCACCGTTGGAAATGCACGAAAATCGGCCTGTACACGGGGGAGGGTCCGCCCTCGAAGGCGGGACCGTCGGCAGAACCGCCGGGTCAAACCCGGCTGAGCTACCCGGCTTACAAGTCTCAAAGCCGGGTTGAGCAGTCACGTCCACCCCCATTCCCTTTTGGACCACTTCCCACGGTTGGAAATGCACGAAAATCGGCCTGTACACGGGAGAGGCACCCGCCTCGAAGACGAGACCGTCGGCAGAACCGCCGGGTCAAACCCGGCTGAGCTACCCGGCTCGGAAGCGCCAAAGTCGGTATGAGCAGTCACGTTCACTCCCATCCCCTTTTGGACCGCTTCCCACGGTACGAAATGCATGAAAATCGGCCTGTACACGGGGGAGGCACCCGCCTCGAAGACGAGACCGTCGGCAGAACCGCCGGGTCAAACCCGGCTGAGCTACCCGGCTTACAAGTCTCAAAGTCGGGTTGAGCAGTCACATTCACTCCCATCGACTTTTGGGCAACTTCCCACGGTTCGAAATGCACAAAATTCGGCCTGAACACGGGGGACGCTCCCCCCTCGAAGGCGAGGCCGTCGGCAGAACCGCCGGGTCAAACCCGGCTGAGCTACCCGGCTTAAAAGTCTCAAAGTCGGTATGAGCAGTCACATTCACCCCCATTCCCTTTTGGACCACTTCCCACGGTTGGAAATGCATGAAAATCGGCCTGGACACGGGGGAGGCTCCCCCCTCGATGACGAGACCGTCGGCAGAACCGCCGGAACAAACCCGGCTGAGCTACCCGGCTTACAAGTCTCAAAGTCGGTATGAGCAGACACGTCCACCCCCATTCCCTTTTGGACCACTTCCCACCGTTGGAAATGCACGAAAATCGGCCTGTACACGGGGGAGGCACCGGCCTCGAAGACGAGACCGTCGGCAGAACCGCCGGATCAAACCCGGCCGAGCTACCCGGGTTAGAAGCCTCAGAGTCGGGTTGAGCAGTCACATTCACCCCCATCCCCTTTTGAACCTCTTCCCACCGTTGGAAATGCACGAAAATCGGCCTGTACACGGGGGAGGCCCCCCTCTCGAAGACGAGACCGTCGGCAGACCCGACGGATCAAACCCGGCCGAGCTACACGGCTTACAAGTCTCGATGTCGGTATGAGCAGTCACGTCCACCCCCATTCCCTTTTGGACCACTTCCCACGGTACGAAATGCATGAAAATCGGCCTGTACACGGGGGAGGGAGCCGCCTCGAAGACGAGACCGTCGGCAGAACCGCCGGATCAAACCCGGCTGAGCTACCAGGCTCGGAAGCGCCAAAGTCGGTATGAGCAGTCACATTCACTCCCATCCCCTTTTGGGCCGCTTCCCACGGTTCGAAATGCACGAAAATCGGACTGAACACGGGGGAGGCTCCCCCCTCCAAAACGAGACCATCGGCAGAATCGACGGGTCAAACCCGGCCGAGCTACCCGGGTTAGAAGCCTCAGAGTCGGGTTGAGCAGTCACGTTCACTCCCATCCCCTTTTGGACCTCTTCCCACCGTTGGAAATGCACGAAAATCGGCCTGTACACGGGGGAGGGTCCGCCCTCGAAGGCGGGACCGTCGGCAGAACCGCCGGGTCAAACCCGGCTGAGCTACCCGGCTTACAAGTCTCAAAGCCGGGTTGAGCAGTCACGTCCACCCCCATTCCCTTTTGGACCACTTCCCACGGTTGGAAATGCACGAAAATCGGCCTGTACACGGGAGAGGCACCCGCCTCGAAGACGAGACCGTCGGCAGAACCGCCGGGTCAAACCCGGCTGAGCTACCCGGCTCGGAAGCGCCAAAGTCGGTATGAGCAGTCACGTTCACTCCCATCCCCTTTTGGACCGCTTCCCACGGTACGAAATGCATGAAAATCGGCCTGTACACGGGGGAGGCACCCGCCTCGAAGACGAGACCGTCGGCAGAACCGCCGGGTCAAACCCGGCTGAGCTACCCGGCTTACAAGTCTCAAAGTCGGGTTGAGCAGTCACATTCACTCCCATCGACTTTTGGGCAACTTCCCACGGTTCGAAATGCACAAAATTCGGCCTGAACACGGGGGACGCTCCCCCCTCGAAGGCGAGGCCGTCGGCAGAACCGCCGGGTCAAACCCGGCTGAGCTACCCGGCTTAAAAGTCTCAAAGTCGGTATGAGCAGTCACATTCACCCCCATTCCCTTTTGGACCACTTCCCACGGTTGGAAATGCATGAAAATCGGCCTGGACACGGGGGAGGCTCCCCCCTCGATGACGAGACCGTCGGCAGAACCGCCGGAACAAACCCGGCTGAGCTACCCGGCTTACAAGTCTCAAAGTCGGTATGAGCAGACACGTCCACCCCCATTCCCTTTTGGACCACTTCCCACCGTTGGAAATGCACGAAAATCGGCCTGTACACGGGGGAGGCACCGGCCTCGAAGACGAGACCGTCGGCAGAACCGCCGGATCAAACCCGGCCGAGCTACCCGGGTTAGAAGCCTCAGAGTCGGGTTGAGCAGTCACATTCACCCCCATCCCCTTTTGAACCTCTTCCCACCGTTGGAAATGCACGAAAATCGGCCTGTACACGGGGGAGGCCCCCCTCTCGAAGACGAGACCGTCGGCAGACCCGACGGATCAAACCCGGCCGAGCTACACGGCTTACAAGTCTCGATGTCGGTATGAGCAGTCACGTCCACCCCCATTCCCTTTTGGACCACTTCCCACGGTACGAAATGCATGAAAATCGGCCTGTACACGGGGGAGGGAGCCGCCTCGAAGACGAGACCGTCGGCAGAACCGCCGGATCAAACCCGGCTGAGCTACCAGGCTCGGAAGCGCCAAAGTCGGTATGAGCAGTCACATTCACTCCCATCCCCTTTTGGGCCGCTTCCCACGGTTCGAAATGCACGAAAATCGGACTGAACACGGGGGAGGCTCCCCCCTCCAAAACGAGACCATCGGCAGAATCGACGGGTCAAACCCGGCCGAGCTACCCGGGTTAGAAGCCTCAGAGTCGGGTTGAGCAGTCACGTTCACTCCCATCCCCTTTTGGACCTCTTCCCACCGTTGGAAATGCACGAAAATCGGCCTGTACACGGGGGAGGGTCCGCCCTCGAAGGCGGGACCGTCGGCAGAACCGCCGGGTCAAACCCGGCTGAGCTACCCGGCTTACAAGTCTCAAAGCCGGGTTGAGCAGTCACGTCCACCCCCATTCCCTTTTGGACCACTTCCCACGGTTGGAAATGCACGAAAATCGGCCTGTACACGGGAGAGGCACCCGCCTCGAAGACGAGACCGTCGGCAGAACCGCCGGGTCAAACCCGGCTGAGCTACCCGGCTCGGAAGCGCCAAAGTCGGTATGAGCAGTCACGTTCACTCCCATCCCCTTTTGGACCGCTTCCCACGGTACGAAATGCATGAAAATCGGCCTGTACACGGGGGAGGCACCCGCCTCGAAGACGAGACCGTCGGCAGAACCGCCGGGTCAAACCCGGCTGAGCTACCAGGCTCGGAAGCGCCAAAGTCGGTATGAGCAGTCACATTCACTCCCATCCCCTTTTGGGCCGCTTCCCACGGTTCGAAATGCACGAAAATCGGACTGAACACGGGGGAGGCTCCCCCCTCCAAAACGAGACCATCGGCAGAATCGACGGGTCAAACCCGGCCGAGCTACCCGGGTTAGAAGCCTCAGAGTCGGGTTGAGCAGTCACGTTCACTCCCATCCCCTTTTGGACCTCTTCCCACCGTTGGAAATGCACGAAAATCGGCCTGTACACGGGGGAGGGTCCGCCCTCGAAGGCGGGACCGTCGGCAGAACCGCCGGGTCAAACCCGGCTGAGCTGCCCGGCTTACAAGTCTCAAAGCCGGGTTGAGCAGTCACGTCCACCCCCATTCCCTTTTGGACCACTTCCCACGGTTGGAAATGCACGAAAATCGGCCTGTACACGGGAGAGGCACCCGCCTCGAAGACGAGACCGTCGGCAGAACCGCCGGGTCAAACCCGGCTGAGCTACCCGGCTCGGAAGCGCCAAAGTCGGTATGAGCAGTCACGTTCACTCCCATCCCCTTTTGGACCGCTTCCCACGGTACGAAATGCATGAAAATCGGCCTGTACACGGGGGAGGCACCCGCCTCGAAGACGAGACCGTCGGCAGAACCGCCGGGTCAAACCCGGCTGAGCTACCCGGCTTACAAGTCTCAAAGTCGGGTTGAGCAGTCACATTCACTCCCATCGACTTTTGGGCAACTTCCCACGGTTCGAAATGCACAAAATTCGGCCTGAACACGGGGGACGCTCCCCCCTCGAAGGCGAGGCCGTCGGCAGAACCGCCGGGTCAAACCCGGCTGAGCTACCCGGCTTAAAAGTCTCAAAGTCGGTATGAGCAGTCACATTCACCCCCATTCCCTTTTGGACCACTTCCCACGGTTGGAAATGCATGAAAATCGGCCTGGACACGGGGGAGGCTCCCCCCTCGATGACGAGACCGTCGGCAGAACCGCCGGAACAAACCCGGCTGAGCTACCCGGCTTACAAGTCTCAAAGTCGGTATGAGCAGACACGTCCACCCCCATTCCCTTTTGGACCACTTCCCACCGTTGGAAATGCACGAAAATCGGCCTGTACACGGGGGAGGCACCGGCCTCGAAGACGAGACCGTCGGCAGAACCGCCGGATCAAACCCGGCCGAGCTACCCGGGTTAGAAGCCTCAGAGTCGGGTTGAGCAGTCACATTCACCCCCATCCCCTTTTGAACCTCTTCCCACCGTTGGAAATGCACGAAAATCGGCCTGTACACGGGGGAGGCCCCCCTCTCGAAGACGAGACCGTCGGCAGACCCGACGGATCAAACCCGGCCGAGCTACACGGCTTACAAGTCTCGATGTCGGTATGAGCAGTCACGTCCACCCCCATTCCCTTTTGGACCACTTCCCACGGTACGAAATGCATGAAAATCGGCCTGTACACGGGGGAGGGAGCCGCCTCGAAGACGAGACCGTCGGCAGAACCGCCGGATCAAACCCGGCTGAGCTACCAGGCTCGGAAGCGCCAAAGTCGGTATGAGCAGTCACATTCACTCCCATCCCCTTTTGGGCCGCTTCCCACGGTTCGAAATGCACGAAAATCGGACTGAACACGGGGGAGGCTCCCCCCTCCAAAACGAGACCATCGGCAGAATCGACGGGTCAAACCCGGCCGAGCTACCCGGGTTAGAAGCCTCAGAGTCGGGTTGAGCAGTCACGTTCACTCCCATCCCCTTTTGGACCTCTTCCCACCGTTGGAAATGCACGAAAATCGGCCTGTACACGGGGGAGGGTCCGCCCTCGAAGGCGGGACCGTCGGCAGAACCGCCGGGTCAAACCCGGCTGAGCTACCCGGCTTACAAGTCTCAAAGCCGGGTTGAGCAGTCACGTCCACCCCCATTCCCTTTTGGACCACTTCCCACGGTTGGAAATGCACGAAAATCGGCCTGTACACGGGAGAGGCACCCGCCTCGAAGACGAGACCGTCGGCAGAACCGCCGGGTCAAACCCGGCTGAGCTACCCGGCTCGGAAGCGCCAAAGTCGGTATGAGCAGTCACGTTCACTCCCATCCCCTTTTGGACCGCTTCCCACGGTACGAAATGCATGAAAATCGGCCTGTACACGGGGGAGGCACCCGCCTCGAAGACGAGACCGTCGGCAGAACCGCCGGGTCAAACCCGGCTGAGCTACCCGGCTTACAAGTCTCAAAGTCGGGTTGAGCAGTCACATTCACTCCCATCGACTTTTGGGCAACTTCCCACGGTTCGAAATGCACAAAATTCGGCCTGAACACGGGGGACGCTCCCCCCTCGAAGGCGAGGCCGTCGGCAGAACCGCCGGGTCAAACCCGGCTGAGCTACCCGGCTTAAAAGTCTCAAAGTCGGTATGAGCAGTCACATTCACCCCCATTCCCTTTTGGACCACTTCCCACGGTTGGAAATGCATGAAAATCGGCCTGGACACGGGGGAGGCTCCCCCCTCGATGACGAGACCGTCGGCAGAACCGCCGGAACAAACCCGGCTGAGCTACCCGGCTTACAAGTCTCAAAGTCGGTATGAGCAGACACGTCCACCCCCATTCCCTTTTGGACCACTTCCCACCGTTGGAAATGCACGAAAATCGGCCTGTACACGGGGGAGGCACCGGCCTCGAAGACGAGACCGTCGGCAGAACCGCCGGATCAAACCCGGCCGAGCTACCCGGGTTAGAAGCCTCAGAGTCGGGTTGAGCAGTCACATTCACCCCCATCCCCTTTTGAACCTCTTCCCACCGTTGGAAATGCACGAAAATCGGCCTGTACACGGGGGAGGCCCCCCTCTCGAAGACGAGACCGTCGGCAGACCCGACGGATCAAACCCGGCCGAGCTACACGGCTTACAAGTCTCGATGTCGGTATGAGCAGTCACGTCCACCCCCATTCCCTTTTGGACCACTTCCCACGGTACGAAATGCATGAAAATCGGCCTGTACACGGGGGAGGGAGCCGCCTCGAAGACGAGACCGTCGGCAGAACCGCCGGATCAAACCCGGCTGAGCTACCAGGCTCGGAAGCGCCAAAGTCGGTATGAGCAGTCACATTCACTCCCATCCCCTTTTGGGCCGCTTCCCACGGTTCGAAATGCACGAAAATCGGACTGAACACGGGGGAGGCTCCCCCCTCCAAAACGAGACCATCGGCAGAATCGACGGGTCAAACCCGGCCGAGCTACCCGGGTTAGAAGCCTCAGAGTCGGGTTGAGCAGTCACGTTCACTCCCATCCCCTTTTGGACCTCTTCCCACCGTTGGAAATGCACGAAAATCGGCCTGTACACGGGGGAGGGTCCGCCCTCGAAGGCGGGACCGTCGGCAGAACCGCCGGGTCAAACCCGGCTGAGCTACCCGGCTTACAAGTCTCAAAGCCGGGTTGAGCAGTCACGTCCACCCCCATTCCCTTTTGGACCACTTCCCACGGTTGGAAATGCACGAAAATCGGCCTGTACACGGGAGAGGCACCCGCCTCGAAGACGAGACCGTCGGCAGAACCGCCGGGTCAAACCCGGCTGAGCTACCCGGCTCGGAAGCGCCAAAGTCGGTATGAGCAGTCACGTTCACTCCCATCCCCTTTTGGACCGCTTCCCACGGTACGAAATGCATGAAAATCGGCCTGTACACGGGGGAGGCACCCGCCTCGAAGACGAGACCGTCGGCAGAACCGCCGGGTCAAACCCGGCTGAGCTACCCGGCTTACAAGTCTCAAAGTCGGGTTGAGCAGTCACATTCACTCCCATCGACTTTTGGGCAACTTCCCACGGTTCGAAATGCACAAAATTCGGCCTGAACACGGGGGACGCTCCCCCCTCGAAGGCGAGGCCGTCGGCAGAACCGCCGGGTCAAACCCGGCTGAGCTACCCGGCTTAAAAGTCTCAAAGTCGGTATGAGCAGTCACATTCACCCCCATTCCCTTTTGGACCACTTCCCACGGTTGGAAATGCATGAAAATCGGCCTGGACACGGGGGAGGCTCCCCCCTCGATGACGAGACCGTCGGCAGAACCGCCGGAACAAACCCGGCTGAGCTACCCGGCTTACAAGTCTCAAAGTCGGTATGAGCAGACACGTCCACCCCCATTCCCTTTTGGACCACTTCCCACCGTTGGAAATGCACGAAAATCGGCCTGTACACGGGGGAGGCACCGGCCTCGAAGACGAGACCGTCGGCAGAACCGCCGGATCAAACCCGGCCGAGCTACCCGGGTTAGAAGCCTCAGAGTCGGGTTGAGCAGTCACATTCACCCCCATCCCCTTTTGAACCTCTTCCCACCGTTGGAAATGCACGAAAATCGGCCTGTACACGGGGGAGGCCCCCCTCTCGAAGACGAGACCGTCGGCAGACCCGCCGGATCAAACCCGGCCGAGCTACACGGCTTACAAGTCTCGATGTCGGTATGAGCAGTCACGTCCACCCCCATTCCCTTTTGGACCACTTCCCACGGTACGAAATGCATGAAAATCGGCCTGTACACGGGGGAGGGAGCCGCCTCGAAGACGAGACCGTCGGCAGAACCGCCGGATCAAACCCGGCTGAGCTACCAGGCTCGGAAGCGCCAAAGTCGGTATGAGCAGTCACATTCACTCCCATCCCCTTTTGGGCCGCTTCCCACGGTTCGAAATGCACGAAAATCGGACTGAACACGGGGGAGGCTCCCCCCTCCAAAACGAGACCATCGGCAGAATCGACGGGTCAAACCCGGCCGAGCTACCCGGGTTAGAAGCCTCAGAGTCGGGTTGAGCAGTCACGTTCACTCCCATCCCCTTTTGGACCTCTTCCCACCGTTGGAAATGCACGAAAATCGGCCTGTACACGGGGGAGGGTCCGCCCTCGAAGGCGGGACCGTCGGCAGAACCGCCGGGTCAAACCCGGCTGAGCTACCCGGCTTACAAGTCTCAAAGCCGGGTTGAGCAGTCACGTCCACCCCCATTCCCTTTTGGACCACTTCCCACGGTTGGAAATGCACGAAAATCGGCCTGTACACGGGAGAGGCACCCGCCTCGAAGACGAGACCGTCGGCAGAACCGCCGGGTCAAACCCGGCTGAGCTACCCGGCTCGGAAGCGCCAAAGTCGGTATGAGCAGTCACGTTCACTCCCATCCCCTTTTGGACCGCTTCCCACGGTACGAAATGCATGAAAATCGGCCTGTACACGGGGGAGGCACCCGCCTCGAAGACGAGACCGTCGGCAGAACCGCCGGGTCAAACCCGGCTGAGCTACCCGGCTTACAAGTCTCAAAGTCGGGTTGAGCAGTCACATTCACTCCCATCGACTTTTGGGCAACTTCCCACGGTTCGAAATGCACAAAATTCGGCCTGAACACGGGGGACGCTCCCCCCTCGAAGGCGAGGCCGTCGGCAGAACCGCCGGGTCAAACCCGGCTGAGCTACCCGGCTTAAAAGTCTCAAAGTCGGTATGAGCAGTCACATTCACCCCCATTCCCTTTTGGACCACTTCCCACGGTTGGAAATGCATGAAAATCGGCCTGGACACGGGGGAGGCTCCCCCCTCGATGACGAGACCGTCGGCAGAACCGCCGGAACAAACCCGGCTGAGCTACCCGGCTTACAAGTCTCAAAGTCGGTATGAGCAGACACGTCCACCCCCATTCCCTTTTGGACCACTTCCCACCGTTGGAAATGCACGAAAATCGGCCTGTACACGGGGGAGGCACCGGCCTCGAAGACGAGACCGTCGGCAGAACCGCCGGATCAAACCCGGCCGAGCTACCCGGGTTAGAAGCCTCAGAGTCGGGTTGAGCAGTCACATTCACCCCCATCCCCTTTTGAACCTCTTCCCACCGTTGGAAATGCACGAAAATCGGCCTGTACACGGGGGAGGCCCCCCTCTCGAAGACGAGACCGTCGGCAGACCCGACGGATCAAACCCGGCCGAGCTACACGGCTTACAAGTCTCGATGTCGGTATGAGCAGTCACGTCCACCCCCATTCCCTTTTGGACCACTTCCCACGGTACGAAATGCATGAAAATCGGCCTGTACACGGGGGAGGGAGCCGCCTCGAAGACGAGACCGTCGGCAGAACCGCCGGATCAAACCCGGCTGAGCTACCAGGCTCGGAAGCGCCAAAGTCGGTATGAGCAGTCACATTCACTCCCATCCCCTTTTGGGCCGCTTCCCACGGTTCGAAATGCACGAAAATCGGACTGAACACGGGGGAGGCTCCCCCCTCCAAAACGAGACCATCGGCAGAATCGACGGGTCAAACCCGGCCGAGCTACCCGGGTTAGAAGCCTCAGAGTCGGGTTGAGCAGTCACGTTCACTCCCATCCCCTTTTGGACCTCTTCCCACCGTTGGAAATGCACGAAAATCGGCCTGTACACGGGGGAGGGTCCGCCCTCGAAGGCGGGACCGTCGGCAGAACCGCCGGGTCAAACCCGGCTGAGCTACCCGGCTTACAAGTCTCAAAGCCGGGTTGAGCAGTCACGTCCACCCCCATTCCCTTTTGGACCACTTCCCACGGTTGGAAATGCACGAAAATCGGCCTGTACACGGGAGAGGCACCCGCCTCGAAGACGAGACCGTCGGCAGAACCGCCGGGTCAAACCCGGCTGAGCTACCCGGCTCGGAAGCGCCAAAGTCGGTATGAGCAGTCACGTTCACTCCCATCCCCTTTTGGACCGCTTCCCACGGTACGAAATGCATGAAAATCGGCCTGTACACGGGGGAGGCACCCGCCTCGAAGACGAGACCGTCGGCAGAACCGCCGGGTCAAACCCGGCTGAGCTACCAGGCTCGGAAGCGCCAAAGTCGGTATGAGCAGTCACATTCACTCCCATCCCCTTTTGGGCCGCTTCCCACGGTTCGAAATGCACGAAAATCGGACTGAACACGGGGGAGGCTCCCCCCTCCAAAACGAGACCATCGGCAGAATCGACGGGTCAAACCCGGCCGAGCTACCCGGGTTAGAAGCCTCAGAGTCGGGTTGAGCAGTCACGTTCACTCCCATCCCCTTTTGGACCTCTTCCCACCGTTGGAAATGCACGAAAATCGGCCTGTACACGGGGGAGGGTCCGCCCTCGAAGGCGGGACCGTCGGCAGAACCGCCGGGTCAAACCCGGCTGAGCTACCCGGCTTACAAGTCTCAAAGCCGGGTTGAGCAGTCACGTCCACCCCCATTCCCTTTTGGACCACTTCCCACGGTTGGAAATGCACGAAAATCGGCCTGTACACGGGAGAGGCACCCGCCTCGAAGACGAGACCGTCGGCAGAACCGCCGGGTCAAACCCGGCTGAGCTACCCGGCTCGGAAGCGCCAAAGTCGGTATGAGCAGTCACGTTCACTCCCATCCCCTTTTGGACCGCTTCCCACGGTACGAAATGCATGAAAATCGGCCTGTACACGGGGGAGGCACCCGCCTCGAAGACGAGACCGTCGGCAGAACCGCCGGGTCAAACCCGGCTGAGCTACCCGGCTTACAAGTCTCAAAGTCGGGTTGAGCAGTCACATTCACTCCCATCGACTTTTGGGCAACTTCCCACGGTTCGAAATGCACAAAATTCGGCCTGAACACGGGGGACGCTCCCCCCTCGAAGGCGAGGCCGTCGGCAGAACCGCCGGGTCAAACCCGGCTGAGCTACCCGGCTTAAAAGTCTCAAAGTCGGTATGAGCAGTCACATTCACCCCCATTCCCTTTTGGACCACTTCCCACGGTTGGAAATGCATGAAAATCGGCCTGGACACGGGGGAGGCTCCCCCCTCGATGACGAGACCGTCGGCAGAACCGCCGGAACAAACCCGGCTGAGCTACCCGGCTTACAAGTCTCAAAGTCGGTATGAGCAGACACGTCCACCCCCATTCCCTTTTGGACCACTTCCCACCGTTGGAAATGCACGAAAATCGGCCTGTACACGGGGGAGGCACCGGCCTCGAAGACGAGACCGTCGGCAGAACCGCCGGATCAAACCCGGCCGAGCTACCCGGGTTAGAAGCCTCAGAGTCGGGTTGAGCAGTCACATTCACCCCCATCCCCTTTTGAACCTCTTCCCACCGTTGGAAATGCACGAAAATCGGCCTGTACACGGGGGAGGCCCCCCTCTCGAAGACGAGACCGTCGGCAGACCCGACGGATCAAACCCGGCCGAGCTACACGGCTTACAAGTCTCGATGTCGGTATGAGCAGTCACGTCCACCCCCATTCCCTTTTGGACCACTTCCCACGGTACGAAATGCATGAAAATCGGCCTGTACACGGGGGAGGGAGCCGCCTCGAAGACGAGACCGTCGGCAGAACCGCCGGATCAAACCCGGCTGAGCTACCAGGCTCGGAAGCGCCAAAGTCGGTATGAGCAGTCACATTCACTCCCATCCCCTTTTGGGCCGCTTCCCACGGTTCGAAATGCACGAAAATCGGACTGAACACGGGGGAGGCTCCCCCCTCCAAAACGAGACCATCGGCAGAATCGACGGGTCAAACCCGGCCGAGCTACCCGGGTTAGAAGCCTCAGAGTCGGGTTGAGCAGTCACGTTCACTCCCATCCCCTTTTGGACCTCTTCCCACCGTTGGAAATGCACGAAAATCGGCCTGTACACGGGGGAGGGTCCGCCCTCGAAGGCGGGACCGTCGGCAGAACCGCCGGGTCAAACCCGGCTGAGCTACCCGGCTTACAAGTCTCAAAGCCGGGTTGAGCAGTCACGTCCACCCCCATTCCCTTTTGGACCACTTCCCACGGTTGGAAATGCACGAAAATCGGCCTGTACACGGGAGAGGCACCCGCCTCGAAGACGAGACCGTCGGCAGAACCGCCGGGTCAAACCCGGCTGAGCTACCCGGCTCGGAAGCGCCAAAGTCGGTATGAGCAGTCACGTTCACTCCCATCCCCTTTTGGACCGCTTCCCACGGTACGAAATGCATGAAAATCGGCCTGTACACGGGGGAGGCACCCGCCTCGAAGACGAGACCGTCGGCAGAACCGCCGGGTCAAACCCGGCTGAGCTACCCGGCTTACAAGTCTCAAAGTCGGGTTGAGCAGTCACATTCACTCCCATCGACTTTTGGGCAACTTCCCACGGTTCGAAATGCACAAAATTCGGCCTGAACACGGGGGACGCTCCCCCCTCGAAGGCGAGGCCGTCGGCAGAACCGCCGGGTCAAACCCGGCTGAGCTACCCGGCTTAAAAGTCTCAAAGTCGGTATGAGCAGTCACATTCACCCCCATTCCCTTTTGGACCACTTCCCACGGTTGGAAATGCATGAAAATCGGCCTGGACACGGGGGAGGCTCCCCCCTCGATGACGAGACCGTCGGCAGAACCGCCGGAACAAACCCGGCTGAGCTACCCGGCTTACAAGTCTCAAAGTCGGTATGAGCAGACACGTCCACCCCCATTCCCTTTTGGACCACTTCCCACCGTTGGAAATGCACGAAAATCGGCCTGTACACGGGGGAGGCACCGGCCTCGAAGACGAGACCGTCGGCAGAACCGCCGGATCAAACCCGGCCGAGCTACCCGGGTTAGAAGCCTCAGAGTCGGGTTGAGCAGTCACATTCACCCCCATCCCCTTTTGAACCTCTTCCCACCGTTGGAAATGCACGAAAATCGGCCTGTACACGGGGGAGGCCCCCCTCTCGAAGACGAGACCGTCGGCAGACCCGACGGATCAAACCCGGCCGAGCTACACGGCTTACAAGTCTCGATGTCGGTATGAGCAGTCACGTCCACCCCCATTCCCTTTTGGACCACTTCCCACGGTACGAAATGCATGAAAATCGGCCTGTACACGGGGGAGGGAGCCGCCTCGAAGACGAGACCGTCGGCAGAACCGCCGGATCAAACCCGGCTGAGCTACCAGGCTCGGAAGCGCCAAAGTCGGTATGAGCAGTCACATTCACTCCCATCCCCTTTTGGGCCGCTTCCCACGGTTCGAAATGCACGAAAATCGGACTGAACACGGGGGAGGCTCCCCCCTCCAAAACGAGACCATCGGCAGAATCGACGGGTCAAACCCGGCCGAGCTACCCGGGTTAGAAGCCTCAGAGTCGGGTTGAGCAGTCACGTTCACTCCCATCCCCTTTTGGACCTCTTCCCACCGTTGGAAATGCACGAAAATCGGCCTGTACACGGGGGAGGGTCCGCCCTCGAAGGCGGGACCGTCGGCAGAACCGCCGGGTCAAACCCGGCTGAGCTACCCGGCTTACAAGTCTCAAAGCCGGGTTGAGCAGTCACGTCCACCCCCATTCCCTTTTGGACCACTTCCCACGGTTGGAAATGCACGAAAATCGGCCTGTACACGGGAGAGGCACCCGCCTCGAAGACGAGACCGTCGGCAGAACCGCCGGGTCAAACCCGGCTGAGCTACCCGGCTCGGAAGCGCCAAAGTCGGTATGAGCAGTCACGTTCACTCCCATCCCCTTTTGGACCGCTTCCCACGGTACGAAATGCATGAAAATCGGCCTGTACACGGGGGAGGCACCCGCCTCGAAGACGAGACCGTCGGCAGAACCGCCGGGTCAAACCCGGCTGAGCTACCCGGCTTACAAGTCTCAAAGTCGGGTTGAGCAGTCACATTCACTCCCATCGACTTTTGGGCAACTTCCCACGGTTCGAAATGCACAAAATTCGGCCTGAACACGGGGGACGCTCCCCCCTCGAAGGCGAGGCCGTCGGCAGAACCGCCGGGTCAAACCCGGCTGAGCTACCCGGCTTAAAAGTCTCAAAGTCGGTATGAGCAGTCACATTCACCCCCATTCCCTTTTGGACCACTTCCCACGGTTGGAAATGCATGAAAATCGGCCTGGACACGGGGGAGGCTCCCCCCTCGATGACGAGACCGTCGGCAGAACCGCCGGAACAAACCCGGCTGAGCTACCCGGCTTACAAGTCTCAAAGTCGGTATGAGCAGACACGTCCACCCCCATTCCCTTTTGGACCACTTCCCACCGTTGGAAATGCACGAAAATCGGCCTGTACACGGGGGAGGCACCGGCCTCGAAGACGAGACCGTCGGCAGAACCGCCGGATCAAACCCGGCCGAGCTACCCGGGTTAGAAGCCTCAGAGTCGGGTTGAGCAGTCACATTCACCCCCATCCCCTTTTGAACCTCTTCCCACCGTTGGAAATGCACGAAAATCGGCCTGTACACGGGGGAGGCCCCCCTCTCGAAGACGAGACCGTCGGCAGACCCGCCGGATCAAACCCGGCCGAGCTACACGGCTTACAAGTCTCGATGTCGGTATGAGCAGTCACGTCCACCCCCATTCCCTTTTGGACCACTTCCCACGGTACGAAATGCATGAAAATCGGCCTGTACACGGGGGAGGGAGCCGCCTCGAAGACGAGACCGTCGGCAGAACCGCCGGATCAAACCCGGCTGAGCTACCAGGCTCGGAAGCGCCAAAGTCGGTATGAGCAGTCACATTCACTCCCATCCCCTTTTGGGCCGCTTCCCACGGTTCGAAATGCACGAAAATCGGACTGAACACGGGGGAGGCTCCCCCCTCCAAAACGAGACCATCGGCAGAATCGACGGGTCAAACCCGGCCGAGCTACCCGGGTTAGAAGCCTCAGAGTCGGGTTGAGCAGTCACGTTCACTCCCATCCCCTTTTGGACCTCTTCCCACCGTTGGAAATGCACGAAAATCGGCCTGTACACGGGGGAGGGTCCGCCCTCGAAGGCGGGACCGTCGGCAGAACCGCCGGGTCAAACCCGGCTGAGCTACCCGGCTTACAAGTCTCAAAGCCGGGTTGAGCAGTCACGTCCACCCCCATTCCCTTTTGGACCACTTCCCACGGTTGGAAATGCACGAAAATCGGCCTGTACACGGGAGAGGCACCCGCCTCGAAGACGAGACCGTCGGCAGAACCGCCGGGTCAAACCCGGCTGAGCTACCCGGCTCGGAAGCGCCAAAGTCGGTATGAGCAGTCACGTTCACTCCCATCCCCTTTTGGACCGCTTCCCACGGTACGAAATGCATGAAAATCGGCCTGTACACGGGGGAGGCACCCGCCTCGAAGACGAGACCGTCGGCAGAACCGCCGGGTCAAACCCGGCTGAGCTACCCGGCTTACAAGTCTCAAAGTCGGGTTGAGCAGTCACATTCACTCCCATCGACTTTTGGGCAACTTCCCACGGTTCGAAATGCACAAAATTCGGCCTGAACACGGGGGACGCTCCCCCCTCGAAGGCGAGGCCGTCGGCAGAACCGCCGGGTCAAACCCGGCTGAGCTACCCGGCTTAAAAGTCTCAAAGTCGGTATGAGCAGTCACATTCACCCCCATTCCCTTTTGGACCACTTCCCACGGTTGGAAATGCATGAAAATCGGCCTGGACACGGGGGAGGCTCCCCCCTCGATGACGAGACCGTCGGCAGAACCGCCGGAACAAACCCGGCTGAGCTACCCGGCTTACAAGTCTCAAAGTCGGTATGAGCAGACACGTCCACCCCCATTCCCTTTTGGACCACTTCCCACCGTTGGAAATGCACGAAAATCGGCCTGTACACGGGGGAGGCACCGGCCTCGAAGACGAGACCGTCGGCAGAACCGCCGGATCAAACCCGGCCGAGCTACCCGGGTTAGAAGCCTCAGAGTCGGGTTGAGCAGTCACATTCACCCCCATCCCCTTTTGAACCTCTTCCCACCGTTGGAAATGCACGAAAATCGGCCTGTACACGGGGGAGGCCCCCCTCTCGAAGACGAGACCGTCGGCAGACCCGACGGATCAAACCCGGCCGAGCTACACGGCTTACAAGTCTCGATGTCGGTATGAGCAGTCACGTCCACCCCCATTCCCTTTTGGACCACTTCCCACGGTACGAAATGCATGAAAATCGGCCTGTACACGGGGGAGGGAGCCGCCTCGAAGACGAGACCGTCGGCAGAACCGCCGGATCAAACCCGGCTGAGCTACCAGGCTCGGAAGCGCCAAAGTCGGTATGAGCAGTCACATTCACTCCCATCCCCTTTTGGGCCGCTTCCCACGGTTCGAAATGCACGAAAATCGGACTGAACACGGGGGAGGCTCCCCCCTCCAAAACGAGACCATCGGCAGAATCGACGGGTCAAACCCGGCCGAGC
Organism: Chiloscyllium punctatum; assembly: GCF_047496795.1. Lineage (NCBI taxonomy): Eukaryota > Metazoa > Chordata > Chondrichthyes > Orectolobiformes > Hemiscylliidae > Chiloscyllium > Chiloscyllium punctatum. The sequence continues at coordinate 1,595 of NW_027310181.1, read as the reverse complement.
TACCCGGGTTAGAAGCCTCAGAGTCGGGTTGAGCAGTCACGTTCACTCCCATCCCCTTTTGGACCTCTTCCCACCGTTGGAAATGCACGAAAATCGGCCTGTACACGGGGGAGGGTCCGCCCTCGAAGGCGGGACCGTCGGCAGAACCGCCGGGTCAAACCCGGCTGAGCTACCCGGCTTACAAGTCTCAAAGCCGGGTTGAGCAGTCACGTCCACCCCCATTCCCTTTTGGACCACTTCCCACGGTTGGAAATGCACGAAAATCGGCCTGTACACGGGAGAGGCACCCGCCTCGAAGACGAGACCGTCGGCAGAACCGCCGGGTCAAACCCGGCTGAGCTACCCGGCTCGGAAGCGCCAAAGTCGGTATGAGCAGTCACGTTCACTCCCATCCCCTTTTGGACCGCTTCCCACGGTACGAAATGCATGAAAATCGGCCTGTACACGGGGGAGGCACCCGCCTCGAAGACGAGACCGTCGGCAGAACCGCCGGGTCAAACCCGGCTGAGCTACCAGGCTCGGAAGCGCCAAAGTCGGTATGAGCAGTCACATTCACTCCCATCCCCTTTTGGGCCGCTTCCCACGGTTCGAAATGCACGAAAATCGGACTGAACACGGGGGAGGCTCCCCCCTCCAAAACGAGACCATCGGCAGAATCGACGGGTCAAACCCGGCCGAGCTACCCGGGTTAGAAGCCTCAGAGTCGGGTTGAGCAGTCACGTTCACTCCCATCCCCTTTTGGACCTCTTCCCACCGTTGGAAATGCACGAAAATCGGCCTGTACACGGGGGAGGGTCCGCCCTCGAAGGCGGGACCGTCGGCAGAACCGCCGGGTCAAACCCGGCTGAGCTACCCGGCTTACAAGTCTCAAAGCCGGGTTGAGCAGTCACGTCCACCCCCATTCCCTTTTGGACCACTTCCCACGGTTGGAAATGCACGAAAATCGGCCTGTACACGGGAGAGGCACCCGCCTCGAAGACGAGACCGTCGGCAGAACCGCCGGGTCAAACCCGGCTGAGCTACCCGGCTCGGAAGCGCCAAAGTCGGTATGAGCAGTCACGTTCACTCCCATCCCCTTTTGGACCGCTTCCCACGGTACGAAATGCATGAAAATCGGCCTGTACACGGGGGAGGCACCCGCCTCGAAGACGAGACCGTCGGCAGAACCGCCGGGTCAAACCCGGCTGAGCTACCCGGCTTACAAGTCTCAAAGTCGGGTTGAGCAGTCACATTCACTCCCATCGACTTTTGGGCAACTTCCCACGGTTCGAAATGCACAAAATTCGGCCTGAACACGGGGGACGCTCCCCCCTCGAAGGCGAGGCCGTCGGCAGAACCGCCGGGTCAAACCCGGCTGAGCTACCCGGCTTAAAAGTCTCAAAGTCGGTATGAGCAGTCACATTCACCCCCATTCCCTTTTGGACCACTTCCCACGGTTGGAAATGCATGAAAATCGGCCTGGACACGGGGGAGGCTCCCCCCTCGATGACGAGACCGTCGGCAGAACCGCCGGAACAAACCCGGCTGAGCTACCCGGCTTACAAGTCTCAAAGTCGGTATGAGCAGACACGTCCACCCCCATTCCCTTTTGGACC